>NC_034609.1:36249983-36268679 GCF_900095145.1 Mus pahari | reverse complement strand
TCTCTCTCTCTCTCTCTCTCTCTCTCTCTCTCTCTCTCTCTCTCTCTCTCTCTCTCTCTGTCTCTCTCTCATGTTGTCTCCTTCCCTGGATGATAGGTCAGACTTGAGATTTTCTAGTATCTATAAAAGACAGTCATACTTGTGTGTGTGTGATCACACTATATAATATTTTAACTTGCCTTACTAAGAGACATTATGTGCATTGTGCACTTTGAAGAAGCTAGCTGCCGGATTGTAAGTGGATGGCACAATGCCAGTGGGGTCACCACTTGTCACGTAACTAAGGGAGACCTCCTCCTCCAGCCAGAGAGAGTTGCAACCCTGATTCCAACCGCCTGCAAAGGGTACTGAACTCTCTCATCAACCACACAAGCTTAAAAAGACTTTCTGCCATAGAACAGCCTCGGATAAAATGGAGGCCATGGCTGAGAGATTAATTGCATTTTCATAAAATTCTTAAACATGAATCCCAGTGAAACTATGCTGCACTAAGTCACAGTGCGAGATGATGAATATGTGTTGATTTTAGCAAAAGGGAGCATACTAGGATTCAATACTAATCTGTCATTAAGGCAGCGATTTTTTTCAGTACACAGTATGTATTTTATATGTCATAATGAAATGATGAAATAGGTAAATTGTAGCATAATAACAATTGGATCCTTCTGAAAATACTTTGTTGGACAAATCAAAACTTCCCACTAAGGCATTATAAGATCACATTTGCAAAACTAAACTCAAGATCTTTAATTTATTTTACAGTCTACCTTCTTATTTTTCCGTATTTCAGCTATATCTAATCACCAATCCAGGCAAGGGCACATCATGAGTATCAATAAAGTGTAGTTTTACCTTTCCATGTGTCTTAGGCTTGGTCCCAGTACTATCACCCACTCTGACTCTACCAACCGCTCTCTGTCTGCACCTCTCACTTTGGCTTCTCTTCTTTCACTTTTCATCTGGTGACAGAGTGACATTTTTCCATCCAAACATGTGATCATGCCAATAATATTCTTTAAACACTTTTCAACAGCTTCAGACAAAGGCACAACTATATTGAACTCCAGATCTACATATCACATATGCTTAACTAAAGAGGCTTGTTATGCTTTATTATGGAAAGGAACTATGTTAAACGTGCCAGTTGGCACACGCCTAAAATCCCAGAAGGCTGAAGCAGGTGGATTTCTGCATGTTGGAGCACAACATGAGATACATAACGAGCTCCAATTTACCCTCAATGAGAATGACACATTGTCAGACAAAAAAATAGGGATTATGTGGTTTTAATTTAATTTTCAGCATCCTGCATGTTTGAGTCAGCCTTCATCAAATATAGTACTTTATATTTATTGGAGGATTACATGAAGTCAGAATATGTTTTTTTTTTTTTTTGGTTTTTTGAGACAGGGTTTCTCTGTATAGCTCTGGCTGTCCTGGAACTCACTTTGTAGACCAGGCTGGCCTCGAACTCAGAAATCCACCTGCCTCTGCCTCCCAAGTGCTGGGATTAAAGGCGTGAGCCACCACGCCCGGCCAGAATATGTTTTAAAAACAAATTTCTTGGAGCTGGAAAGATGGCTTAGTGGTTAAGAATATTTGTTTTTCATATATAGACCCAAGGCTTACTTCCCAGCATCCACCTCAACTCTAGAAGATCCAATACTCTCTTCAGGTCTCTGCAGGCTCTGAAATTATATGCTATACATACAAATCTGCAAGCAAATGTTTATATATGTGTGTGTGTTCTTTAATTCACTCTGCCATCATATCCCTTCAAGTTTGTCTTCTCTTTCAATTTTCATTGATTCCATATATATACTTATATGTGCATATATTATACCTCCCAATATAATCTGTTTATTCTATATAGTGTTACTTTTGTGTATGTGTTCAGGGTTGACAATTTGGCACTAGACAATCAATAAGGGATAGAGTGGACATATCTGCAGAAAAGTTCTCAAGAGAAGATACAAACCTTTATAGGTACTCTCTGGTGAAGGCATCTTTCTCCTGAAAGCAATCAGTGAAGACTATAAGAAGAGAGGGTGTGATTGCCTCTTCAAATGAAAAAGTTAACAATACATGATCATGGGTTGGCTTTGATAATTCAGTGGATAAAAGTACTTTTTATATAAGCCTGATGGCCTGAGTTTAGTCTCTATAACATACATAAAAAAGTTAGATGCACTACCTAATAGCACTCCCAAGGATATGGGGGTGCAGGAGTCTTGGACAGAAGTGCAGTAATAGAAGTAACATGACCCTTGTCCTAGTAGGTAGAAGGGGAGAAGTGACTCCATGAAAAGCTGTCATCTGACCGTCATGTGGTTACTTGTGCATGTACCCCCCTTCCCCAATTTCCTCATCCCAAATAAAAACATAAGCCTTCAGTGTTCGTCATAAAACCCAACATGTATGGCACCACCCAAGGGACACAGAAATACTCTGTTAACCAGCCATGAAGAAATGGTACTCTAAAACTTGGAGGACAAAACCCCAAAAGTGATTGTGGTAAGGACAATTATCGAGCTAGGAAGGGACACAAACAACTCCACAGAATTAGAAGAGCAATGTAGGAATAAATAAGATGTGCTGCAGAGGAGCGTTCCTCTGTAACCAGCAGGCTATGGATGCGCTCTCCTCCAGCTAGATGCAGATTGTCTTAAAGCTGTTGGTGGGTTGTTCAGCAGGGAGACGGATGCTATTTACAGCTTGCTTGTTTTCCGTTAGAAAAGAACTTGAGCTGGGAAGAAAATGTTAAGAAAGCAGAATATATTTTTGGTATGTGCTCAGGACTTCAGGATTTTGATGGCATAGAGATAAAAGAGTCTGAATGACAGTCCACACTGAGCACCTTGGTTGAGATTGCAGAAATTAACTCATGGGTCAGAAGCTTATCCTTGAAGTGAAATGGCAGCTTCTCTAGTTTTGGGTTTTTTTTTTTTTTTTTTTAGTGATCACAGGTATGTGTTCGTGTACACTTTATCTGTATACACAGGGACACAGATGGATGTGCAGCCTTACAGATACACACATTGCTGGTCTACATAATGTTATAAATAACTGTTACAATGTTATTTTGAGAACCATAGGCATACATATTACGCACACAACTCCAACCATCTCATTGCTGTCTAAGTGACAAGAAACATTAGCTATTTATAAGCCTCTTAATACAAAACTGATTTTTTTTCAGGCATATTCACTTTAGTAAATGATATAGCCAGAAAAAAACCTTCAGCTTTACTATGCAGATTTGGGGTTAATTCATGTATGTATGTATGTATGTATGTATGTTTGGCTATACTTTGACATATGTTATAACCTATCCATCAATAAAACAGTCTATTATATTCAAAATTTGGATACAATCCAACCAGTTCTTAGTATCTCAGGATCAGATTGCTTTCCTGATCCAACATTAAATCTTACTGGTCTTTGAAGTGGCTTGCTGATAGTTTTATTATTGTCTACTAATTACCTATTTTTAATAAAGCATCCATACTGATTGCATTAGTTACTTTTCTGTTGCTGTGATAAAAAAAAAAAAAGTCATGACAAAAGCAACTGGCAACGCAAACAGGGTTTATGATTCCAGAGGGAAGAGTCCATCCCTGCAGGGAGGGATGGTAGCAGGTTACAGGTTATGGCATCAGGAACAGAAAGTGGAGAGCTCATATGTTAGCCACAGATATGAAGCATAATGAGCAAGCAAGAAATTAGGAAAGGCTTTATGCTCTCACATCCAACCCTGAATGGAATACTTCCTCCTACAAAGCAGTAACTCTTAGACCTTCCCAAACTGTGCCAACAACTTGGTGACCAAGTGGTCAGATGTGGGAGTCTATAGGGGATATTCCTCATTTAAACAACCACACCAAATTTTTGGTATCATAAGATCATTTCAGGGCTAAAGAGATGGCTCATTAGATAACAGCACTTACTTACTATACAAGTATATGGACCAGAGCTCATATTTTAGCATCCTTACAAAACACAAGATACAGTTATCCACGCCTGTAACCCTAGTGCTGTGGTGCGGGGGTGGGGGGGGGTGTCACTGGAATGTGCTTGCTTGCTGCAAGCTTCATTCGAGGTGCATCAAATGATGCTGCTATAAAGGAACAATGTGGAGGCTGATAGAACAGGACACACAGTGTCCTCTTCCTGGCTCCCACAGCACACACAAAAGATCATTTCACTAAATGAAAAGCAAACATTCGTATTCTGCTTAAACATCCTATACATTAGCCACTTGTGACTTTCTAACCTCACTTCTACCAATTCCATCAAGACTTCCCTTCCTTCATAATATCCCAGACATGCTCTCCCTTCTAGATATTTTTGTACACAGTCATAGACAGCTTTCATTTACATACATCAAAAGTCACTTGAATTTCTAGATTCTTGAGTTAAGCATATCTTTTCACTAGCATCTGATAGATACAATTAAAATAATAACCTTAACTTGTATCTCGGCATCTTATCCTTCTTGTCATTTTTATATGGCTCTAAAATCCAAAGCATTCTCATGTCTTTTCATGTATGTTCACATCTATTTTTAAATTTTTATTCTAGACTCCCTTTTTCTGAATGAAAGCTGCATGCAGGCATAGATTTCCTTATGGGTTTATGCCCATACCGCATGCATTTACATATTGTCTGGCATGCCTGCAGGTTTTCAGACCACATTAAGCTAATGACCTTGTGAATACTGGGTGAAAAACCCTATGCGCAGAAAAATGTGACTACAAGGACCAGAGACATTAAATAACTTGATGCCAGATATGTTGGCACATGCTTTTCAGTCCTCCAAAATAAATACAGAAATGCAAGCCAGGCATAGTAATATATATCTGTAAATCTAGCAGTCAGAAGACAGAGGCAGAAGAATTGATAAAGTGTATTACAGGTGTATGGGTTCATTTCTGGGTATTAGATTCTATTCCATGGATCGACCTGTCTCTTTTTATGCCAATACCATGTGGGCTTTATTATGATTGCTCTGTAGTGCAGCTTGAAATCAGGGATGGTGATGTCTCTAAAAGTTCTTATATTGTACAAAATTGTTTTAGCTACCCTGAGTTCTTTTGTTTTTCCACATGAAATTGAGAGTTGTTCTTTCACATTTTTAAAAGAATTGTTTTGGAATTTTGATGGGAATTGTATTGAATCTGTAGATTATTTTTAGTAAGATGGCCACTTTTACTATGTTAATCCTAGGGATCTATGAGCATGGGAGACCTTTCCATCTTTTTATGTCTTCCTCCGTTTCTTTCTTCAGAGACTTAAAGTTCTTGCTATATTGGTCTTTCACTTGCTTGCTTAAAGTTAAACCAAAATATATTATTTGTAGCTGTTGTAAAGGGTATTGTTCCCATAATTTCATTCTCAGTTTGTTTGTCATTTGTATAAAGGAGGGCTACTGATTTTTTTTCAATAGATTATGTACCTAACCACTTTGCTGAAGGTGTTTATGAGCTATAGGAGTTCTCTGGTAGAATTTTGGGGGTCACTTATGTGTACTATCATGTCACCACTATTTTGCCAATAGCGATACATTGACTTCTTCCTTTCTAATTTATATCCCGTTGATCTCCTTTAGTTGAGTTCCTTTAGAATTTCAAGTACTGTGCTGAATAGATGTGGAGAGGGTGGGGAGCCTTGCCTGGCCTCTGACTTTGGTGGAATTGCTTTCAGTTTCTCTCCATTTGTTTTGATGCTGTCTCTTGGCTTGTTGTATATTGATTTTATTATGTTTGGATATGCACCTTGTATTCCTGATCTCTCCAAGGCTTTTAACATGAAGGGGGTGTTAGATTTTTGTCAAAGGATTTTCTAGCATCTAGTAACATCATGCGTTTCTTTTCCTTTCAGTTTGTTTATGTGATGGGTTAGTCTTATCTTTGTTTATTGAGCCATCCCTGCATCCTTGGGATGAGGACTGTTTGATTATGGTGGATGATGTTTTCAGTGTGTTCTTAGATTCAGTTTGTGAGTATTTATATTGAGTATTTTTGCATCAGTATTCATAATAGAAATTGGTCTGCAATTCTCTTTTTTTTTGTCGAGTCTTTGTGTGGTTTAGTTATCAGGGGTATTGTGGCATCATAGAATAAGCTTGGCAATGTTCCTTCTGTTTCTTTTCTGTGGGATAGTTTGAAACTCACACACCTATAGGCACTTGATTTTTGAGAAGGATGCCATACACAATGGTAAAACAAAAAAAAAGAATGCATCTTCAACAAGTGGTGCTGGTCTAACCAGCACCTGCATGTAAAAGAATGCAAATAAATCCATATTTATCAACCTGCGCAAAACTCAAGTCTAAGTGGATCAAAGACCTCAACATAAAACTAGGCACACTAAATCTAATAGAAGAGAAAGTGAGAAAATGTCTTGAACACATTGGCACAAGAGACAAATTCCTGAATAGAATACCAACAGCTTGGTCACTAAGATCAACAATTAATAAATGGGACCTCATGAAACTGCAAAGCTTCTGTTAGGCAAAGGTCATTGTCAATAGGACAAAACAGCAGCCTATATATTGGGAAAAGATCTTCCTAACCCTACATTTGACAGAGGACTGATATCCAATATATATAAAGAAGTAAAGATCTTAGATTCAAAACAAAACAAATAACCCAGTTAAAAAATGGTGTACAGAGCTAAACAGAGAATTTGCAATAGAGGAATCTCAAATGGCCAAGAAGCACTTAAAGAATGGTTCAACATCCTTAGTCATCAGGGAAATGCAAATCAAAATGACTCTGAGATTTCATCTTACACCCACCAGAATGGCAAAGAAAAAAAACAAAACTGTAGCAACTTCACATGCTAGTGAGGATGTGGAACAATGGACACACTACACTCCTCCATTGCTGGTGGGAGTTCAAAGTAATACAACCACTTTGGAAATCAATTTGTTGGTTTTTCAGAAAGTTTGGAATCATTCTGCACCATGACCCAGCTATACCACTCCAAGGCATATATACCCCAAAATGTCCCACTATACCATAAGAAATTCAACTATGTTCATAGCAGCTTTATATGTAAAAGCCAGAAAGACATACATGGTATGTACTCACTTATAAGTAGCCATTAGTCATAAAGTACAGGATAATCATGATACAATCCACATACCCAAAGAAGGCCTAAGGGAAGAAGTGTGAATCTCACTCAGAAGGGGAAATAAAATGGATATCAGAGGTAGAGAGAGAGGGAGGGAAACTGAGTGGGAGAGAGCATGAGGAGAGGAAAGGAGATGAAGATCAGTTTGGTGAGAGGGGGCTCAGAAGAGGGCTGGAAGAGAAAATGAAAATTGATGGGAGACACCTCTGGGAGTAGCTGGGAACCTGGGACAGGGGAGGCTACAAGGAGTCTAAAGGGGTGACCCTAGCTGAGACTCCTAGCAACAGATGATATGGAGACGGAAGTGGCCACCTCCTATAGTCAGGCAGGACTTCCAGTAGAAGCAGAGAAACATCAACCCATCCACAAAACTTTCAACTCAAAATGTATCCTGGCTACAGATGTGCAGCGATCAAGATGGAGTAGAGATTGAGGGAATGAACACCCAATGACTGGCCCAACTTGAGACCCATCCCACGGAGAGAGAACCAACCCCTAAACACTATCAATGATACTCTGCTACACTTGTAGACAGGAGACTAGCATAACTGTCTTCCAAGGGGCTTCATCCAACAGCAGATGTAACAGATGACGAGACCCACAACCAAGCATCAGGCAGAGCTCTGGGAGTCATGTGTCAGAGTTGGGTATAGGATTGAGAGAGCCAGAGGGGTCAAGAACACCACAGGAAGACCTACAGGGCCAACTAACCTGGGTCCATGAAAACTCACAGAGACTGAACCACCAACCAAAGTGTGTGCATAGACCGGACCTAGGCTCCCAACACATCTGTAGCAGATGTGCAGCATCTTCACGTGATCTTCATGTCGGCCTCCTAACAATTAGAGAGGGGGCTGTCTCTGACTGTGTTGTCTGCCATTGGATCCCCTTCCTCTAGCTGTATTGACCAGCCAGGCCTCAATGGGAGAGAACGCTTCATTTTGCAGTGACTTGAATGTCCCACGGCAGGGGAGTACCCAAGTTGATAATGGAGGGAGGGGTTTTTGAGGGTAGGACTTTGGGATGGGGCTGAGACAGGAAATAAAATGAATAAATAAATTATTTAATGTACACAAAATGTGGTACATTTACACAATGGAACTCAGCTATTAAAAACAATGTATTCATGAAATTCTTAGGCAAATGGAATGGAATTAGAAAATATTATCCTGAGTGAGGTAACTCAGTCACAAAAGAACACACATGGTATGCACTCATTGATAAGTGGATATTAGCCTAAAAGCTCGGAATACCCAAGATACAATTCACAGACCACATGAAGTTCAGAAAGAAGGAAGACCAAAGCGTAGGTGCTCCAGTCCTTCTAAGGGGCAACAAAATACTCATGGGAGGAAATACAGAGACAAAGTATGGAACAGAGACTGAAGGAAGCCTATCCAGAGACTGCCCCACCTAGGGCTCCATCCCACATACAGACACTAAAACCAGACACCATTGTGGATGCCAAGAAATGCTTGCTCACAAGAGCCTGATATAGCTGTCTCCTAAGAGTCTCTTTCAAAGGTGAATGCTTGCAGCCAACCATTGGACTGAGCATGGTATCCCCAATGGAGGAGCTAGAGAAAGGACTGAAGGAGCTGAAGGGGTTTACAACCCCATAGGAAGAACAACAATATCAACCAACCAGACCCTCACCACTACCACCACCACAGAGCTCCCAGGGACTAAACCACTATCCAAAGAGTACACATGGAGGGACCCATGGCTCCAGCTGCATATGTAGCAGAGGATGGCCTTGTCAGACACCAATAGGAGGAGAGGCTCTTGGTCCTGGGAAGGCTCCATGCCCCATAGTAGGGGAATACCAAGGTGGGGAGCCGGGAGTGGGTGGGTGGGTGGATGAGCAAGGGAAAGGAGGATGGGATAGGGGTTTTTCTGAAGGGAAACCAGAAAGGGGGATAATATTTGAAATGTAAATAAATAAAATATCCAGTAAAAAAATTTTAAAAATGGGTCTTACAGGCCCACCATGGCTATCTAGTGAAATTCACCTAATATGGGTAATGATGAGGCTTTGCAATACTGTCAGTAAAGAATGAAGGGGCCACGTTTTAGTATCAATGCAAGCTTTCTGTTTTCCTCATCCATTTCTTCTCAACAGTATTACTTCTGTACATTTAAGAAGAGTGATTAAGGCTGACATTTCCTGTATATGTGAAACTGATATTTGACAGGATTCCCCAGGCTCAGGTTGAAACAGACAAATAGCAGAAGGATTGGAATCATCTTGACCCTCGTGGCTGGTAGTTCAGACCTCTACTAAAATATGGAGATGACACCAAATTCATGCAGAGTACTATAATGGACCACTAAGGATGAGGGTCAAATCCAGTGTTAGGCTGTCATTATGGGTCTTGCACAGAGAAATACTTTTAAATTGCATGCAATCTCCTCCAGTTAAATTCATCATTTTCTAAAGTGTAAGTAGCATTAGACCCTAGAGTTAGTCAGGAGCCCCGGGTCATTACTTCACCATGTGAGCCATTGCTCGTGTATTGATGCCAAAAGAATTTTACATATTCCTCTATTCATTCATTTAATACAACGAGAATGCTCCTAAAGGCTATACACTATTTTAAATTCTGGGTAGAGACCATGGGTTGAACATAGTCTTTGCTCTTAAACAAGTCGAAGGAAAGTGTTTTGTAACACAACCGACACTGACAGACACTGTTTTCTCCTCTGAGCTGGGACAATAGAGACAGTTGATCATCAGTTAAGGTGACTGACAGATTACCATCTCGGCTCTGAAATGATCTTCATTGTAGCTTGTTTGACTGAAGGACTAGTTCCTCGGTGCATTTTCTCTTTGAATGGATTTTACACAAACATGTTCCTTTAGAATTGGTTTTATAGGCTACATATGCTGGCATATCATGGGGGACTAGAAAAAAATAGCTTATGGCATTATAAACAGCATTTAAAGTGTTTGAAGGATTTTTGCAACAAATAAGATGGTGTTTTAAATATTCATATAATCCCACACAAATTCAATGTTTTCTAAAAGGATGTAATTTTTTGAAAAAGTAAATAAGCATATGTGAAAACATTATTTTCATCACGTTAATTTGCAATAATAGCAATATTTAAGGGATTTTTTAAAAGTCCTCCAGAAAAGTAATTACAATGCAGAAACGCTTCTACTTCTTCAGCTATGCCATTTATTAGTTCTTGCATTTCCTTCATGAACATCCTTACAGCCATTTATTGAGGCATTATCAGGTTCCTTAAGAACTTAAAGCCAAGTTTAATAAATATTTAATGAATGGATGCAGGTTCCTTCAGCACTTATCTCTTGGATCTTCTAGTCCAAAGGAAAATTGCCAGTATAAATCACCTCTCATCTGTGACCTGAAGGATACTCATTGTAACAAACTCCATCAGCCGTCTGGATCCTGATGGGGGAGTAGATTGACCCCTGGGATAATGGGGGAGTGAAGTTGAGGTGAACATGGTTATCTGGTTCATGGTGGGTGATGGGATTGTCCCCTAAAATAACAGCAGAGGATGATATTCAGAGCAAGCCCATCATGAATTGCTGTCCTGTCACCATGGCTACAGATACTGTGTCCACTGGTTGAGCAGCCGGTGTCATTTCTATCCCACGTAACATTCAAACAAATGTGCACACACGAGATGACTAAGCTACACCTTGGGATGGATTAATCCCTTAGCAAAGTCTAGCAGTATGGAGCTCAGAGGATGCAGTCTAAAGATGACCTTTCAGGCATTAGGTCATTTATTTGTCTGCTTAGTGTCCTGCATCCATCTCAGCTGAGTCACTCCCAGCGTACCGAGACACTCAGTCATTTCTGACTTGAAGAACCACATTGAATCCATACCTCTCTGGTTGCCATGATATCCTCTCCTTCTCTTTATTGAAATTTTCTTAGAAGAAATTGCCTCGGGTCTACAATTGCTCATCACTTATACACCATTCTGATTCGACTATCAAACTCAGACAGCCATCAGTAAAAACCAAACTGTATTTTCATTCCGATATTACCGTTACCTGTCTGTACGTGATGCTTTCTCCCATCATCCAATTCTTCATTTATTCCCCACGAAGCATTTTTCACCATCCTATTGTTTGCCTTGTAACCCTAAAACACACCTCAATCTATCTATTTTTCAAGCTTTTGTTCATATACTCAGTCAAATGTTCAGTTTCTTTTAATGAATGCATCTTCCTTTTGTTCTTTGTTACCTTTCTAGTTGGCACTGACCATTTCCACGATTTTAACTATTACCCACGTGTCAATAATGCCTACTTGGTTAAGAGTTATCTATCTCTGTTATCTAACTTAAAGTTTACTTAGCTAATGTGTATTCACCAATGAGGCAGAGGCAACATCATATAGACTTCACACATCCAGGACCAACACCAGGGCATCATTGATATTACGGTGTCAGTGTTGGTAAGAAGGAGTTCCAGTATTTAGCTACTGAAGGAGAAAGTAAAAGATCAGCCTTGGGCTAGAGAGATGGCTTGTGATCGAGAATACTTACAGCACAACCATGGAGACTTTGAGGTCAAATGCCAGCCTGTAGGTAAAAAGCCGGGTGTGACTTTCTCTACCTGTAACTAGAACAATATTGGAAGAAAATATAGGAAGATGCCAGCCTGGCTCCAGTTTCAGTTTCAAATAACTAAGGCAAACAGTGATAGGGTGGGATACTGGATGCTGGATGTCCCCCTCTGAACTCCACAAGCAAGCTTACAACCAGCTATCACACACACACACACACACACACACACACACACACACACTAGCACACACATATAGCACAATCATACATATATGCACACCCATATGTATACATCTTTTATTTAAATCAATCTTTATAGTTGCCTCCCTTTTTCTTCCATGATCCAGATAATTAGAAATTAGATAATTAGAAATTAGATAATTAGAAAAACCTTAAAGTTGACATTGGTGGTTTTGCCATTTGAATGTTTATTTGTGTGAATATATCTGCCTCTTTGTCCATGTGTGCACTACATGCAGGTATCCACAGAGGCCAGGAGAGAGTGTTGAAATCTCTGGAATTAGAATTACAGGCAGTCTTGGTCATCTATTATGGTGCTACGGAAGAAACTCTGGCCCCCAGCAAGAGCAGTATAAGAGATTAAATATAAATATGGTAAAGAAACAAATTAAAAACACAAACAAAATCTAGGAATACAATATTTCTGGTTGCTGAGTTGACATGATGATAACCACTGAGCAATATCTCTCTAGCCCCAGAAGTATTTTTAATCACGGAATGCACTCCTAACAGAAGCCATATTTCAAGCCATTTTCATGGCTTTCAGCTGTTCTTGGTAGATGTATAGTGCCTCTTTCCAATGTCTGCCCCTCCATATATAACACTAATAAAGAATCAATATGTGAATGAGCTTTATCAGTCAGTTGCATTAGGTTCATTTTGAACAAACATCCTTAACAGTTGTTGCTAGTATGACCTAATTGTCCCTAGTGTAAAGTAATTGGGGGAGGGCAGGGGAAATCAACCAATGGCACCTGTAGCAACATGAATGTTCCACAAGAATCTAATGTTTTATTTGTTGGGTAAAACAAGCTTTAAGCAGTGAGTCCCTTGCTTGTTAATTCATATACTAGTGAGAGAATAAAATGGCCGGAAGAGATGTCATTCATTAAGGTTGTAGGTGATTGGATAACCACGGCTTACAGCTGGACTAGCACTCTTCTGGCATCTGCCTGAATGTTCAGGTTTATGACAGCGACTGAACAGTAGTTGTTACACTTGCACATTCTTCTTCATGTAGGCTGCACCTCTATATAAATCTTACTTTTAAAAAATAAAGAGTGTTTAGCTCTTTCCAACTTGGCTATTGTCACTAAGCACTCTGGGTATGTTAAATCTAAGAAATAGAAACAGTAGCACATTCTACTGGGTAATTATTGTGTATTTAGGAAAATGCCTAATTACACATTCAACTGACACACTACAATGATTTCAGAAAGCCTTGGCTAATACAAAAAGTATGTGTTCTGAATCAGTAATATGCTGTTGTCAGAAGAGCAAACATCCAGGCCTGTGATTAAATAACGTTAATACAACTATGGTAAAGAAATAAATTAAAAACATAAACAAAGTCTAGAAATACAGTATTGTAAGTGCTATTTCTGGTTGTTAAGTTGACAAGAGCATAAGAGCTGTTGTGTTTGAATAGAAAAGAGAAAAATAGCAAAACCATGAGATTCCACATTTTACAAATCGAATTTAACATATGAGCATTGCCACAGTCATTGAGACAACTAGAGTAGAATTGTTATCTTGGGTGGTTTCTAGATATAAAAGAATTCAGATGCTAATATGAGCTTTACAAGCTTAGAGTTACTTACACATATGCTTAGTATCTCTCATTTCATGATTTTTTTTTTCTGAGACAGAGAATATGCAGTCATGGCTGGAAAGTTAAAGCAGGGGATATTCTGATTATAATTGCATGCAGAATTAAATTGGTTTTAAATTTTCAAGACAAAATGATTATATTTTCATTTCACAATGATTGGTATTCGTCCACACTTTCAGTCAGTCATAATATGGAAGGAGAAATACTGGACACAAGCAACAAGTGTCATAAGATATAACTTGAAAGTCATTCATCAATTTGAGGGATGTTTACCTAGCTGAAGACTAAGC
Organism: Mus pahari; assembly: GCF_900095145.1. NCBI lineage: Eukaryota > Metazoa > Chordata > Mammalia > Rodentia > Muridae > Mus > Mus pahari. The sequence goes on along the minus strand of NC_034609.1, from coordinate 36,254,849 downwards.
TGAACCAGTAAGAATATCCCTCGGATATACAATGTGGAAATTATTAATTCTGTGTTCATTTAAAGCACGAATTAAATCCATTACCCTTGAAAACTTGGTTTTACTAAATCATTAAAAGTTTTCTACAGATGAATACATTAAAGGGGGCAAGACGTGTGTGTGTGTGTGTGTGTGTGTGTGTGTGTGTGTGAATAAAGTAGAACAAAGTTATGTTTTCCCCTCCTCGGGAAAGCAAGTGGAAATTGTAGTCACCGTATAAAGACAAATAAGTTAGTCCCAGATAAAGATCCCAAGTTTGTCTTACATGTGGGCTATAGGTGTTTCTATGAGACATAAAAGAAAAAAGGACCACAGAAATGATGTGAGGGAACCAGAATAGATGGTGGGTGAGGATGGGAAGGGTATACTATGTGCATTCATGAAAACATCATCACAAACTTATTATTTTATGCAATTAATATAGGACAGTAAAAGGAAAGAGTTATAGATACTAAAGTGAGTGAAAATCACACACACACACACACACACACACATACACACACATATTAGATGGTATTTGTTTCTCCTTCTTTATGATTTCAATAAAAGGATGTTAAATTTCTGTGCTAATGTTGCTTCTCTCTTGTTCCATTTTTCTTTATTATTTTTCATAAACTTTTATGGTATCTTCAGAGCATCAGATTGCTTACTGAATTTCCCTACACATCCTGGCATCCAAACACATTCCTAGAATATGTGTGCGTGCAGCTTTTTAATAGGTTAGATTGTTTTAATATTCCAGTGCCCCGATGGGAGCTGAAAATCTGGAAAACAAATAGAAGTTTCATTATCAGTCCAAAACAACTTCATCTTTCTATTCTCAAATGATTGACTCCATTTTGTGGCAGCCAGTGTGCATTAGCCCCAATGGTGTGTGCTATGCGGGGACTGGGTCGGAGCAGTCTGCCTAGAGTCGGGCAGATGGAGGCTCCAGTCAGTCGTGAGCCAGAAGCACGACCCCTTCAAATTCCATTTCACGATTCACTTCGTGTTCTGAGCTGAATTTGCATGAAAATCAAATTCATAAGTTCAGCCACGACTTTGATCAGGAATTTGCGGTTGTTATTGTTCTTTATGAGTTGTTGTAAAAGTCATGGCAGATGGTAATGTTTGGGGAAGTGTTTGTCAATATCTGTCTCTTTTCTTCTCCCAACAATGCATGGTAAAGGAAAATCACTCATACCTGCACAGGGGCAGGCCATCCTTTCTTTCCTTTTGGTAGGTACTCAAGTATTTAATTAAGAGAAGTTTACATAAGTAGTTTTAGGTGATGTCAAGATAAGAAAGCTCTCCTGATTGCCATGCATACCGTTCTAGACTTTATACGAGAAAGAAAAGAGCAAAACTGTGCCTGGTGACATGCTAGGACGCATGGATGCTTTATTAGCCTGTTCACTCTCTGTTCAAAGAAGTGCTGGGTCTCCTGCTATATAGTTCATACTCCTAATTGGAGTGGGAGAGGCTCTGAGTTCCCATCATGCCTGGAGTTTCCTGCAGTTCACGCTCAGTCATGGACTCATGATGCTATCACAATGTACTTTAAGGCCAGCAATGAAATACATGAATGTGTTCAGAGCTACATGGCATCAGTTTATGAAAAGGACTAGTCCCAACAGATCAAAGTCCAGGATGTCCTCGGCCCTATATTTTAAAACCGCTGATAAGCGGTCCAGGCTCTAGTGCAAAGTCCCCTATCTATGCTCATACTAACAACCCTAATTAAGCTTAGGGAGACACAAAACCATTAGAAAGGAGCAGTCAGGAACTTGAATAAGCATTAGCTATAACTCCATCTTTTTGTATACCAAGTCAATAAAGCTACCCCTGCTCTTTCTGACCTTTCTAATACACCAGTGTGTCCCCAAGGAAATAAACACCCAAGCCTGGGAAACACTGCTATAAACAAATTAGATGAAAGAAAAATGAGGTAATTTACATGTACACATATATACAACTGCCATGCTATTGTATGTTTACAGGTACGTATACAGTAAGAAAATTATGAGATGAATCAATTTATCAATATTTAATTATTATGCATTTCTTTTGCATGTGATACATATATTTATGTAGGATCCCAAGTATATTTATTATGACCATTTAAAAAGGTAGTGGACTGATAGGATGCTGTGTAAAAACAAATTATAATTTGATTATAATTTTGGAGACTGGATACTGGCAGTGGTGGTGGTGGTGGTGGTGGTGGTGGTGGTGTGTGCGTGCATGTGTGCATATGTGAGTGTGTATGTGTGTGTATATGCATGTATGTGTGCCTGAAGTGTGAATTAGATTAACATTTGTTTATAAATGCTTATCACCAACTATGCCTAATATAAGGCACTTAAGAGTTTTTTCACATTTCAAGGAATCTCCAATGCGTGCCTGCAAGCATATTAGTACATCAGTATACTATAGACCAGGAAATGGTCCAACTGCTTCCTGTTCAAAAGCACTCTTACATGTGTGTTGGAACGGCTGATGTCTTAGATAAAGACAAGGATATGGGGAGCTGGAGAGATGACACAGCCTGACTGACAGCCTGACAGCAGCGACAGTGGCTAGTACTGGTGTTGCCATAATGCCACCATGAAGAGAGAAGTGTATTTTCAAACAAAGTCTCATGCAAAGCCATGACTGAGTTAACATAGTGGCATATATCTGGAAGTCTGAAATCCCACAATTTTAGAGGCTGAAGAGGAAGAATAACGAGTTTGAGATCTACCTGAGCTACATAGAGTTCAAGACCAGCCCAGACCTCATGTAGCTCAACACCAGACTTGGCTACAGTACAATACCATTTCCCCCATCCATATGTTCTAATTTTAAAAGCATGAAAGTGATTTTCCTAATAGCTAATTATTTAAAACCTGATAGACTTACCCTGTCAATTTTTCTAAGCATTCAGAGATATTTTTAATAAACCATGAGCATGTCTACACTGATTTTGTTCAACCAAATAAACCAATCACTGAATTACATATAAAAAAACCCATTACCTTCAAGTATGTTTTTGTCTAAAACAAAGCCTATGGATTTTTAAATGGTGACCTCCACAAGAAGGAAGCTTTTAGACACCTGCTACTGAAACTTTAACTACATGCCCTCTTGTGATCTGATTGCTCAACAACCATTAATAAATTTCTAGGCTAGGACCCAAGATTCTATTTAGTCCTGTAATTTACCAAGCGTCACTTGCATTCAACATGTAGGCAACAAGCCAAGAAAAGCAACAAACATTATCCTGATTCACTTGCCAACTGGCTCTCAGGACAGAATGGCCAACTACCAAGAAATTGCTATTACTCAAGAAAATCAAATTAATTTCTTGCTTATTGTACATACTTCTTACTGTTGGAAAATTACCCTAAGAAGAATCTAATTGTCACTGAGAAACACTTTTTTCATTGCACCGAGCATCCATCTGGAAAAGTCTGCGATAGAGAAGTGTAGAGGTGCTGGCAACAGAGACTTAAGATTTAATATGATGACTGGTATGTGGCTGTTAACTTTTTCTCCTTGAGATTGTTGACACTCATTTTCATTCTCTGGGTTAATCATTTGCTTTCATTTACAAACAACACTCGTTAGACACTGGCATCTCTATAGAGCTCTCTTACACGTATGCATAAGGCATGAAAACATTTGCATACCTACAGAATGTTCTAGGAGGTTGAAAAATACATTGTAGGGCTGGAGAGATGGCTCAGCGGTTAAGAGCAGTGACTGCTCTTCCAGCGGTCCTGAGTTCAGTTCCCCGCAACCACATAGTGCCTCACAACCATCTGTAATGGGATCCAATGCCCTCTTCTGGTGTGTCTGAAGACAGCTACAATGTACTCTCATAATAAATAAATAAATAAATAAATAAATCTTTAGAAAAATATGTTGTAAAATTACCTTGAACTCCACAATTAATCAACCCCTTTATACAATTACAATGAAAAAAATCCTGTTCGTTTTTGTCATTTATTAATGTAATATTCTAAAACACATGAGTCATGCTTTTATACATGGAACTTGAGATCAGACTGATAGGAAAAAACCACCAGATTTTAGTCATAGCTACATGCAAAAAAATAGCTTAAACTGCTGGTTGATCTTTTCTCCAGCTACCACTATCTTGGCAGACTTCCACTTCTAGTATTCAATAATAATTTAGCTTCTGGAGATGGCTTACCCCTTCCAACATTCCACATCATTCAACCTGGACTTGAGAAAGGGGGAAAACAACTAGCAAATCTCTCAACAGAAAATACCTTAAAGTACCCAAAAATCTCTACTAATTTTCAAGTGCACTGGAAACCATGTATCTTGATCACAGTTCTATTGCTATGAAGAGATACCACAACCAAGGCAACTCTTATAAGATGCTGGCTTACAGTGACAGAGGTTCAGTTCATTATCATCATGACGGGAAGCATGGCAGCATGCAGGCAGACATGGCGCTGGGGAGGGAGATGAGAGTTTTATACTCTAATCTATAGGCAGAAAGAGAGACATTGACAGCGGACTTCTTGGTTTGGGCCTTTAAAATCTTGACGCCTACGCCTAGCGACACACTTCCTCCAACAAGACCACGCCTCCTAATCCTTTTCATCCTTTCAGTTACTGTCTCTCCCCATGACACTCAAATTTATGAGCCTAAAGGAGCCATTCTTTATCAAGACATCATGCCTTCCTAAAATACAGTATGATATCAACCAGTGATCGGGAACCCTGACTTTGAATGTCCCCAAATAACTTCTTGAGAATGTCCACTTAACTCTAAATTACTTGAGCTATAAAGAACATCCATCTTCAAAAACAACAAAAAAAAAAAAAAAAAAA
>NC_034609.1:36242906-36245406 GCF_900095145.1 Mus pahari | reverse complement strand
CATATGTAGATCACATGTACACCGTGCCTATGGAGGCCAGAGGTTGCATTGGATTACCTGGAATTGGAGTTATAGGCAGTTATTAACATCATGTCAGTGCTGGGATTTGAACCCAGGTCTTCTGCAAGAGCAGCAAAGGCTCTTAACCACTGAGCCATGTCTCCAGCCCCAAGATCTTGTTGTTGTAAACATGTACATTTCTCTTTGTTGTTTGAATTTCATGCAATCATCAGTAATAAGAGTAAACATTCTTTAATTGGAAACTTTTATATATTTTTCATTTTTTTCTTTCACTTTTTAGAAGCAGATGTCTCAGATCCAACAATAAAATGAAATAGAACGAGCCCCCCAATTACGCATCAAATCCTTCTAAAGATCATAAAGTTGAAGTTAAGTAAGCAATTTTATATAATTTTTGAATCCATATATCTATGTGGCATATATCATAGAATCCCAGATGGCAAGACAAAGAAGAAGTTTCCACATTTTCAGTGGCATTATGATCCTCCTACCATTAAATTGAATCAAGAAATAAAAATATTCATTATGTAGTGAAAGAATTTACATAATATGTAATTGTGAAGATTTTTATGGAAATTGCTTCCTAGTCAATTGTAAAAAAAAGAAGAAGAAGAAGAAATGCTGTGTTCGCATATCCAGAAAATAACTGGACCACATGAGCTAGGCCATTCTTTCTACTTTTGTTTTTCCAAAGGCAAAAGACAGTGATGAAAACCATTTCTATGAATCCTTACAGTTAAAAGTGAATTCTTAAAAATCAAATAAATTGAGTAAAGTCTCCATAGGCAGTAGAACCCTAAATGATGCTGAGTGTCTCTACATTGACTGTCATTTTTTAAAAAATTATAGGAGAGGCATGACATGATTTCAGATTTTAATAGCTGGTTAAAATCTGGCTGGCATGAGTTTGCAGATCAATAATATCAGCTTCATCTCATTTAACTACATCTGACTCCAGGCAAGGACAAGAGGATCAATCCTCCCTGTGATGGTGGAATGCTAAACCAGTACCTCCAAGTGCTTTTCCAGAATATTAAGCCATAAATATCCACTTGCCTACAGAGGAGCTTCTATCTCCAGCCCCCTCACAGACATTTCCCTGTCTTTTCTCCTCAACAATCCTGGAGGACTTGAGATGTCATAAGTACTTTCTCACTCCACAAATCAAAGTATGTTTTTAAAAAGCTGGGTTTTCCCCCTTCACATCCAATAAATAATCAGCCACAGGAAATGACACAAGTGTAGCCAAAAAGCAAACAAAAACAAACAAACAAAAAACTAGTCTCAAATGTTCCCCTATTTATAGGAAAATAATTCTCTAAGTTAGATTTACTTGGATAATATAGTCTGTCCCTTTTCTCTCCTTTATGAAAAATGTCTAAGTCATAATTCAGATTTGTCTGCTAAGCAATTCAGTGACAGACCAAAAGCAAAAACAGATGAAACGACTAAATTTTACAAGCCTTATGTAATCCAGCTGAGAGAGAGAGAGAGAGAGAGAGAGAGAGAGAGAGAGAGAGAGAGAGAGAGAGAGCTGAAATGGTAAACACTAGTCTCTTGATGATGTGAGTTCAAGTGACTTTTCAGCTATTGATCCTCGGGTATAAGACATTCTCTCCCTAGAATGGAGTTTTCCTTCCACTAATTTGAGCATTATGCCTGCCTCACTGTGATGAGAACTGAATGTGGCAATTCATTTTTATCTCTGAGAATAAGGCCTTGAAGTAAGAGCATGCTGTAAATGTTATCTCTTCTTTCTGGTTGTTTTATACACAAAAACATTCTTTTTCCAGGTGACAGACATCGAGGTCCCCAGATCGAAGAGAAAACTGAAAGCTCAAGGCGTACGAAGCTCAGAATCCTAGAGGTCAGGACTCACCCGACTTTAACCAACAGACTGAGCCAAGTCTCTCTAGTCCTTTTTTTAGATACTAGAACGTCAGGGTCCCTAAGTGTAAACAGTGTTATCCCAAGGTTAAGGAAGAGCACAATGATGCTTACCTATGAAATCTGATCAAACCTGAGCTTATGGAAAAAGGAGAGGATGTTTACCTGAGGCCGTGGTGGGGAGGTGAACTGCAGAGTAAATGATATGCTGCTTTTTTTTCTATTTATTAATGGAAGGATGGAGACATGTAATGTAAGGTATAAACACAGTTTATAATAATGTGCCAGCCATATGCTTGAGATTTATTGAGAAACATCATGTGTTATCAAGACACAAAATACCACTACTTCAAGCAATGACACTTAGTTCCTCTGTGGTCATCCTTTCATTGGGTGTGTGGACATCAAACACCAAAGACATTCGATTCTTTTTTATTGTACCTCGGCAATACCGAAAACTGAGAACAAAGAATACAATAGGAAGGAGAGAGGGGAGAGGGAGGGAGGGCAAAGGGAAGAGAAGAAAGAAGAACGAAAGGGCCTAGGAAAGAAAGGAGGAAGAGGAGGAGGAGGAGGAGGAGGAGGAGGAGGA
>NC_034609.1:36234433-36242876 GCF_900095145.1 Mus pahari | reverse complement strand
GGAGGAGGAGGAGGAGGAGGAGGACGAGGACGAGGACGAGGAGGAGGACGAGGACGAGGACGAGGACGAGGACGAGGAGGAAGAGGAGGAGGAGGACGAGGAGGAGGACGAGGACGAGGACGAGGACGAGGACGAGGACGAGGACGAGGACGAGGACGAGGAGGAGGACGAGGACGAGGACGAGGACGAGGAAAGAAGAGAGTAACAGTGGGAAAGAATAGGGTAAATGGTGAGATGAGAAGAAAATGATTTACTCTGTTCCTTATGGAGGGTAATGAGAGACAATTCCCTTCACATTAAGAGCGAGAACATAATCATGCTACAAAACCTTCGGGCAACACCACAACCTCCCTGAGCATGCTCTGTGCCATCAAAGGCAGCTAGTGGTACTTACCAAGATCAGTACCAGCTTCCGGAACGTGCTTCAACTCTCCGGGCCTCTAATGGGTTCAGATTCTCAGAAGGATTTGATGCCCCCTGTTTATCCAAAAAAAAAATATTTGGTTTCTCTGAGAATCAATGATACTCTTATACTGGCCTGATAAATCATACCACCACGCCCCCAAGAAAGGATTTCAGAGTGGCACACAGCTATGTTAGAATTTCTTCACAAAACTGTTCGCTTGGGAGCCTGGTGTGTGTGTGTGTGTGTGTGTGTGTGTGTGTGTGTGTGTGTGTGTGTGTGTGTGTTCAGATTTTATTTATGTTTATTTATTTAAAATTTACCTCTTTTAAATGGATTCTTCTCTCGTACAGTTTATCCTCTCTCCAGTCCTCCCATCCCCCACCTCCTCCCCTACCCCTGCACTTCCCTCTCCCTCAGATCCACTCCTCTGTTTCTTCCTGTTTCCCTTCAGAAAAGAGCACTTGAGATAAGGTCTTCCTACCTCACTCATACTGGCCTTGACTATTCCATTCTCCTTCTGTCTAAGATACCTAAACCTTGGTTAAGGTTACAGTAAGTGTCATGTTCCACAGGGTTGGTGTTCTTGAGAGCAAATGCAGGAACCAGCTCGATGCATGGGGAAGCGAAGCCTCATTTCTCTGTCACCCATGTCCTGTGTCTTATGATAGGAGACAGAAACATTGATCCAGACAGGAAGACCAGCTCTTCATCACTGCCTGGGGACAGATGAGAGGGACAGTCATCTGCTAATGAGATCTTGGTGCTTAAAAACTTCTTATGTGAACACCAACCCCCTAGCTCCCTGGTTCTCTACACTCGCATGGGTCTTCATCCTCTTTGCCATGGTTTGAAGAAGGAATTGTAAGGGGGTGTCCAGCACTAAACCAGGGAGCTATAGATGGTCAACTCAGGAAGATGTCAAAGTGTACATGGATGTCAAGGTCTTGCTTTTCTGACACTAAAGCTTTATTGAAGAGGGGAAGATAAATCTTGTTATAGCCTTTCCTGGGTGGAAGTTAGATGTAGGAGAAATAATAATAATAATAATAATAATAATTAATAATAATAATTGCATTTACAGGTTAATCAGATGAAATACAATTAGACCTCCATATTCCTTTTCTTTTAAAAACTGTTTAATGTTAATATAAATAATAATGGTTGATAGCTATAGGCTATGTTTTGCTATTTCTAATAAAACTTTTATAATGGAAAGGCCATTATTAGTTGCCTAATGTGTTAATCTATTCTCTAGATTTCCCCACACATAGAAGTGGCCTTTGCCAAATGGTTAATAGTTTTTATGGTCACAATTAACCGTAATAGAGGCTGAGGAACTCAGGAGGAAATGAGCAACCCCTAAAACACAGTCTTAAAACCTATAAAGAGACAGTAACACAGCGTGTACCAAAGCCCACTTACTCGCCTGGCCTGTGGATTAAAGCTCACTTTGTGGTCACCATTAAGAATATAAGGTTTAAAAGCGGACATGTGCTGGAGCCAGTATGCATCAGATCCTCGGCCCCATTTGTTTCTTGTCGACTCTTCCTTCCATAGCTTGCTGAGTGTGTTCAGAACACGGGGATCAGCCAACGTTTCACATGGGAAATGTGTTTTGGAGTTTGTATTTCTTTTTTCCTCCCCCTCTATCTTTCTACCTCCCCACCTCTACAATTTAGGAATACAGGCCGACTTTTGAAAAGCAAAATTTAAATGGGCTTGTATCAGAGTTAATCCTAGAAATAAAATTGAGGTGAAAAGTATCGAAATAAATTCAACTTAAATTATCTAAATGAAACATTTCTCATCTTTTCTTCATTGAAGCCTCTCTCACCGTCTCATCATCTCTAAGCTTCATTTTCTGAATATTTTTTCCTCAGTCACATATTAAATTTTTGAGGTCCATTATAGTTTATAATTTATCATCTTTTTTTTTTTTTTTTTTTTGGTCAATGTTCTACTTTTGCTTCTTGCTCATTATTAATCGGTTACAACCTGTGCATATGCCAGATGAGACTCTCACCTGGAGGTGGAAAAAAATGAGGTTCGCCAAGGAAAGCCTAGGAGATAGAAAACCAGCCTATTCTGGATGAAGCAACTAGCGGTGGTAGAGACAAGAATAAGAGAAGGTCACCATTATGAATGTAATAATAATAGGTGCCATGCTCTGCCTTTCTGTCCTATGCCAGATTCTAACCTTGAAACTCCTCCTGTTGTTGTTTTTTTAATCAGTACTGATGTGTCATGATCCCTTAACTTCAGCTTTTCACTTTACGGGACACAGATTTGAGTCCAGTGTTAATTTTATGTCTCCAGTACACACAGTCTCTAGTGGCTTCACTGAGGATACATGCTAACGTTCAAGCTGAGTGTAGTTTAGGCCATCTTGTGCATTGTGCCATCTGACCAGGAAAGATAGACAAAGAGCCCAAGGGTGGCAGTTTGGTGTTGACTTAAAGTGTGGCAACACGTATCAGAGGAGAGGCAGAAGTGAGAGGAGGGTGCAGACTACTTGTAGCATCTTCAATTTTTTTTTTCCAATTCTAGCTGACTTTGTTGAACTTTTCAACAAACAGGATTCAACTGCCAATCTGATGGAAAGTCTTATGTGTCTAGCCCCAAACTAGTGTCAGGGAGAAACTAGCCTTGAGAGTAAATAGTGACCAATCTGCTTACCAAGTCTGTGGGTCTCCATGATGAACTTGGAGTTTTATGTCTCATAGGGTGTGTCTGTGCTTCAGGGATCACTAGTCAATCCCCAGGGAATGATGAGCCCACAGAGCTCTGTCATAATGGTCTGTAAAAAAAAAAAAAACAAAAAAAAAAAAAACACTGTGATCCTTTTGTGTCTCAAGATGGAAGGCTGTCCTGTGTAGGGGAGACTCCTCAAGCACTCAAGTGTGTGAGGTTTCTGAGTCCTAGAGGTCATCAGTTTCCTGAGTCTCTCAAACTGTTAAGATCCACAGGTAAGACAGGTGTTAGAATGACAAGTAGCTGCATCTCTGATGTTCAGAAAAGGAACTCAATGAGCACCCAAGGGTTTGGTCAGTATGTGAATGAGTACATGAATGAGCTGCCATTCTGTGAAAATCCCAACATGGTTGGTCAGTTTAGACCTCTTTGCCTCGAATTACAATACCAGCTACTGCTGTATTCTGAGGACTTAAACTCCCTTCCTAATGCCCTTGTTCAAACTTGTTACCCAATGCAACCATGTTAAAGGTTCTGCTTTTAGGAGACAATTAGGTCATGAGAGCTGTTCCTTCATGAACAGAACCCAGAAACGGTCCCAGAAGGTCAGTCTTAAAGTGTTTACCGTGCAGCAGAATAGCACAAAGACTATACTTACAAATTGAAAGGCATCCCCTTGACAGACTGTCTCTCCTGGCTCCTTGCATTTGGATGTACTCTTCATCACACACTCCTATTGTTTATAACTTCCTTGTCTGAACTACTTTACCATAGCAACTTCAATGAAATAAGCCTCCTACTCGCAAAAATCTTGTTAGAGGAAAATTTAAATAACAAATACAATGTTTCAAAAAAAAAACTGAGTTAATTTTATCCTAGCCATTTATAACCATCACATCTTTCTCCAGAAATAATGGTTTGAATTATTGCTAGCTCCTCAATCCAATTCCAGCCAGATTAAAAACAGATCAAACATTCTCAAAGAATCTGCAGCCTCGGAATAAGAACTTTATTTCCATTCTCTTTTTTTTTCTTTTTTTTTCGGACTCTGACACTGACCTCATCATGGTTGCCTGGCCTCCAGCAAGAAGCATCTCATTTGGCATTATTGGCTCATGTGCATGCCGAAGCAAAGCTTCTGCAGAAGGTAATGTAATTGGGACTTCACAGAGGTGATCACCACTCTGTGAGAAATCCTGCTGATTTAACTGGGTCTTACTGCAATATCCTACTTGTCTTCATTTAGCTGGCTTGAAAAGAAAGAGATGAAGGAAGATAGACTTGTCTATTTACTGTCTAGAGCTATTGGGTTCAGTGCCCCACATATTTTCAATTGGAAATAACTGAGAATAATTTGCCCCCCAGATACCTTGAGATGGGTGGATGAAGCCCACAGGGTCAATAATTGTAGGTAATGGAATATATAAGCAAATATTTTCCATTTTTAATTAGGTGTATTACGTAACCACATAGGAAAAAGAGTGAGTCTTAATAAAATTACTTTCAGTAAACTATCATTCTGCAAGAGAATTTGAAATGAAACTAATGTATAGGATGCCAACCATTGAGGTAAATGTCATTCATCTTGAAGCACTAGAAAACATTTTTGACAAATTCTGTCAAGATAACTAAGCATTCGTTTACTGAGAATGATTGTATTGATAATTACAGATGCAATAGTTAAGAGCTAATTGATCACTTCACAAAGAGCTGCATATTAACTATACTCTTGCTCATAGGGACAATAAGAAAGAACTTCCTTGTTCATTTTAGGTGTGCTCACAGCAATACTTACAAGTATTTTAATCTATATCTGTGTGTTCACATCTGGCTATTGGAAGGAAGTATGTTCCGATGTAATGCATAGTTTATGCACTCGTTCTTTCTATTCAAAGTCAATCATAGTATTGAACGATTATTTAGTAACACATGTGGTTTCTTCCACTTAGTGGAAATAGACACTGTCATGGCATCTGTCGGGGTAGACTGCTGATGTAACAATTCCTCCTTGAGGAATAACTCAGATGTGTTGAGAGAAGTACTCTGTATGACTCTAGCATTTCAAAATAGATTTGAGTTGACTGTGTACATTTATTTAGAGTCCTAGGCCATACTAGCTCTCCTCAGAGGTCTAAGACACCATCTGATTCTCTGGCATGTCCCTCATTTACTCATGGCTCTTGTTGACATTTTTTTTCAATCTACCCTAAAAATTTCAACATAAATTATACTATATATGTAGGTGTTTTGTTGTGTTTATTTTATTTAAGACCAATTAAAATGTATTAAATTATTTATTTAGAGTTTATTTTACAAATGAGGTAAGAGAAACAACATGCTCTAAATGACTTAACTTTTAAAATGTCTAAATGCACATGTTTGCCTGCGGGTGCATATGTGGGTGTGTGTACACATGCATGTGGAGCCTTAGAGGGCAGCTTTGGGTATCATCCTAGGAAGGTCATGAGCCTGTGAGATGGGGTCTCTCAGCCTATAGCTAACTAATTTATCAAGAGTGAATGGCAAGGAAGCCCCAGGAATCCTCTTAACTATTTTTCCTTAGTGCTGGTATCACACATGGTACCACCATGGCTTGCATTTTTTTTTTTTTTGCAAGAATTCTTAGATCCAACACAGGTCTTCTTGCTCACAAGGCAAAGGCTTTGCCAACCGAGCTACACCTCTTGATTTTTTTTTTTATTGTCAAACAAGGTTATTTTAAACATAGCAAGACTTATTTGTAAATTCACTTCCAAAAGGGCAATTATAAATCCTAATTTTATGTTCTGCAACCTTCAATACATTTATTTTTATTAACAATTGTTAATTGAGATCAGCCTTGGTAATCTCAGTTCCCTGTCCTCCATCACATTCACAAAGATGAGGAATCATAGAGGTTCTTAGTGACTATAAACTGTAAAACAAATAAGAGAAAAATAAGCTGAGGATGATTAGTGGATCTACAACCCATTCCTATTTGTATTTGGATGTAACTGGCTGGCCATCGTGGTTTGCTTCCTTTTTCAAATCTTTTAAAGACAGAGAACTCCCCAAAGAAAGAGGCAGGTTGATTATACCAAGCTGTGGACTCTCAGCCTGTACATCATAAATCATTTTAACTTGCCTGACTCCCTGAGTCTTCTGAATCCTTCTTCACTCTACTAGGTATTTTTGCTTCATTTCTTTGGTACAGTATCATTTGATCGTGGCTTCATGGGGTCAAGAAAGATACTATGATCAGCTTCAGGTATTTTTTTACTGAAATGTTAACTCCTGAATTATGGTAGAGTATATCCATGAATTCTGTCATGGCCAGGTTTGATACATTGTATGCACGTGCGCACATACACACACACACACACACACACACACACACACACACACAGAGGCACACACATGCACAGGCACAGGGGAGGCAGGAGGGAAAGGGAGAAAGATTGGCAGGAGCAGAGGAGGAAAGATAGAACTAAAACCTTCTAAAACGGCTCCTATCCAGATGCATCTTGTTTTTAGCTGACGTATACCACCACGTTATGAATTCAGTTTTCTCTGTAGCCTCTAGGAAAACAAGGCTTATGCCTTCTCGTGATATATTGGGCTACAAAATGGCCTCCCTACGGACATAAAGGAAGGAGGGGGCAATAAAGACTAAACAAGATTTAGCTTAAATGTGTCTACTCTCAGCAAAGCCCTCTTCTGGTCTCTAGGTAGAGACACTACTTGTCTCTAGCAGGTGGTGGGTGGAGACTAGGAATCAAAGACTCTTTCTTTATCTGTAGCCTCTATACCCCAGGCAAGCCTGAAGAAGCTACTTCAACAAGAACCTCGGCATTGCCACGGAATCTATGTGTACTTTGCACATTTAAGGTTTTTCAGAATGCTCTGCTCTTTCATTTCTTTTGCATCTGTGAAGGTTGGAGGGCAACGTGCGAGATTCAGTTTGCTCCTTCAATCATGTGATTTCCTTCTTTTACCACACTGGGTTCTAGGGATAGAACTCAGGTCATCAAGCTTGGTGGCAAGTGCCTTTACCCACGGAGCCATCTCACCCAGATATAGACCCTTTTGAAAATCAGATAACAGCCCTGGAAAGATGGCTGAGTGATTAAGAGTGCCTTCTGCTCTTCCAGAGGACTCAAATTTGGTATCAGCACCTATGGCACTGGCTCACGGATAGTCGATACCTCCTGCTACAAGGGACGTAACACCTCTGGCCTCTTACAGGGCCACTCACACTCAATGCACACATCTACATGCAGAAATGCACACCAAACACATAACTAAAATAATAGAAGGAAATTCTGAAACAAACTAAGAAAAGCTGCTTTAGCAAATACTATGGGGGGGAAATCGGATATCCACACACACGTAGAAGACTAAAACCAGACCCATAACTATCACCCCACACAAAATAAGTCCACAGTGGGTGAAAAACCTTTACTGTAAGACCCAAACCTTTGAAACTGCCAGAGGAAATCTCAGGGGAACATTTGAAGACATGGGCTAGGCTAGGACTTCCCGAAAAGGATTTTATTAGCACAAGAAATAAGCCGAAGAATTGACAATGGGATCACTTGAAATTCAAAAGCTCCCTGGCAGCAAAGGAGCAATCACCATGATGAAGAGTCTGACTTCAGAATGGTTGCAAGTCCTTGCTAATTGTCCATCAAATGGGATAATATTTTTTCTAGGAGAAGGAACTGCAAATATCTAAAAACATCTAATACCTAAAAAGCAAACCTTCCAGTCCATAAGTAGGCTGGTGCACTGAGCTGACAGTTCTTGAAAGAACTACAAATGACCACTGTGTACTTGGAAAACAACTGAACATCCTGAGCCATCAGGGAAATGCACATTAACACTGATTGGAGATTCCACCTCTTTCCAATAACGAGATGCTACTAACAAGGGAACAGCGGGGGGGGGGGGGTGAGCAAAACCCTTATTTACCACTCATGGGAGTGTGAACTGGTGAGCAAAACCCTTATTTACCACTCATGGGAGTGTGAACTGGTGTCACCGTGACGGTAGANCCAAGGATGTTAAGATTTCACACATAGTTGGCATCCATGTTTGTAACTCTATTCCTGGTAGCCTAGGTGCCCAATAGCAGGTTCCCAGATAAAGAAAAGCATGGTGTAGACACACCACGGGATTTTATACAGCTGTGATTAAAAATGAAACTAGGACACCTGCACGGAAATGGATAGAACTGGAAGTTGTTAAGCAAAGAAGCATGGACACAGAAAGATAAATACCTTATATTCTCTCGTATATGCAGCAGATCTCTCTCTTTCTCTCTCTCTCTCTCTCTCTCTCTCTCTCTCTCTCTCTCTCTCTCTCTCT
>NC_034609.1:36147513-36234418 GCF_900095145.1 Mus pahari | reverse complement strand
CTCTCTCTCTCTCTCTCTCTCTCTCTCTGTGTGTGTGTGTGTGTGTGTGTGTGTGTGTGAGAGAGAGAGAGAGAGAGAGAGAGAGAGAGAGAGAGTGTTTAAGTCATAAAACTAAAAATGGGACCATGAGAAAAAATGTTAAGGAAGAAGGGGAGATAGAACTAGAATACATATGATATAGAAGTGCAATGGGGAGGGAAAGGGGTGAGTGAGAGGTGGAATGGGCACAGGATAGAGATTAACAAAAGCAAAATATGAAATTAAAAAAGCCATCATGAGACTCTTTATGCGTGGTAACTTAAAAAATAAAGAAATAAAGCCATGAAAGTGAAAAGGGAAACAAAGACAAAAACTAAGGACACAGTAGGATATGCAATGGAATATTACTCAGCAATGAAAAAAACAAAATCTCGACAACTGGAGGAAAATGGGTAGAACTTAAAATCATGACGGTAAGAATGTGAGTATAGACTCCGAAAGACCAATTTCCTGATTTCTCTCAAACTCAGAATCTGGATCTCAGTGTGTATGTGTGTGTGTGTGTGTGTGTGTGTGTGTGTGAGTGTGGAAAGTTAAAAGAGGACGATGAGAGCAGCAGAAGAGAACACAAGTCTGGGAGAACAAAAAAAATCATGTGACATGAATGTAGAAGCAGGAGTGTTGGAGAGTAGGAGTGGACCAGCAAAGGAGGAAAAAGCTAAAAGTGGGCGCAAAGAATAGAGGGTGAGGAAGCTGAGAGTAGAGGATAAAAAAGCCAAGGGGAGAGGGATGAAGAAGGACGAAGCACTATGGCACGTGCGCACGAAACCATCCTGTGGTTCACTAACAAAAATTAATTTAAACAAACAAATATCCAAACCTAACACCCGCAGCCTGGTCTTTAGTGTGTTGTTCTTTGACGTTCCAGGAGTCTCACTCACACTGCACGCAAGGCTTTTCACAGTGTTTGAACGGACAGTTCAATGTCCTGAAATTCTCATCCCTTTACACAGATACCTTGTTACACAGACACCAGTGTAACCCCAACAGTGGGTATATAGCAAGAATGTTTCGGCCTCTGAAGGACATGATCCAGTTTCTGAGTCAACCCAGCCACTGTATGCTAGGGGGTTACTATGACTGCACTCCCCTGTAGCAACCACCAGAGGGATGGCCACCAATATCCTTATGTGGATGACTAACCCTGGGCTTATTAAAATCTTTCTGGTGGATGTTCATCTTACAGATACCTTGAAGGAAAATTGTCTTCACTCAGGAATGTTAGAAAGTGAAATCAACTGCTCGAGGAAAGAATTAAGGTTAAGATGGTACAGGTTTGATTTGGTTAGTGCAAGCCGCCCTGCAGGAAGTCCCAGGGCAGAGCCCAGGGATTTTCATTCACCAAAAGCATTGCAAAGAAGGTCAGTGCCTCAATCCTGTTTGATTTGGGAGGGTAGGTAACTTAATCCTGCATTGTGTGGGTCAAGTTTCAACTTTGGGGTAGTTAATTCTCTCAGTTACTTCTCATTCAGAACGGATGCCAAATTGCTTAGGTATCTGGAAGTGAGATGACTCACTCAAGGCCAAGTCAGCCATATGTTGAGCTGAGAACCAAGTGTCAGAGAAAGCAAAATATTCCAGGAGATCTAAAAAGAGAAACAGACAATGTTTCCCAAAAAGCAGCCCTTGTTTCTGTCCATTCGCCAGCCCTTTCATACCTATTTATCAGGAAAGATAATGCCCCAAAATATGGGTTCTTTAGGTTGTTTGTATGAAAACTTAGAAGCATACTCCATCATAATTCCTGCCCATGGGACCTTGGACTTTGGTAGCATAGTACATAGATGTGAATAATAGAACCAGGACAGGTTATGATTTTCAGCTATTTATGAGGTATTGAGATGTGAATCGCCAGCTCCCCCTTAACTTCAAGGATCACCTGACTTGGGCAACATGAGAGTGAAGAAAAGACAATGAAGATAGACATGTTGGAATCAGTTAGACTAGGCTCTTTGAGGGAGAAACCTCAGTCTACCCTCACTCAGGCATAGCTTCTTTATTATTTATTATATAAAAATCCAACAGGAAGATGAGTTATTGTATCGGCGGCACAAGAAGGTGGCAATATTACAGGCAGATATACAACGAGGCTGAGATTGTATGTGCAGATGAACAGGAAGGCGGGTTTAGCTAATCTTTGTAAGAGCACACTCTGTAAAAGGCAGTCTTCAGGCTATAAACACTGGGGGGAGTGTGAATATGTATATATGTGTATATATGGTGTTCGTTTCCTTCCTACACAGTCAATGTTTGCTCACAGACATGAGAAGGGCTTTGTCATCTTTTTGAGCCTCACCTAGGAGAGGGTTTTGCCACTCCAGTGACACTGAGCCATTTGTCCTTGACATGGTTGTGCCCATGTCAAACAATACATATTCACTCAGGACTTTGCTTGGTCCCTACAGTGGATAACAAAATCAAGTAAAATTTGATATGTTTTAGTCAGAGTTCCTTTAAAGCATAATTTTCAAACACAGCACCTGTCTCTTGAATGGCCTCATCCATTTTCATCAAAGCATACAGCCATTTCCTCCATCATAGCATATATACCTGAGCAAGGAACTTAGCAGATCCCAGATAGTCTTAATATAAGTACATATCTTCATGCAGGCTGTGAGCTGATACAGTTACCCACGACCAACTTAACTTTTTTTTTTGATGATTTAAATTACAAATCAATCACAATTGGCCCTAGCATTCTTAACATTCCTAAGAACCAAAGAATTAGTGAACATCACAACATACATACATACATATATACATACATAATATATACATTCATATGCATATACATAATACTATATATTATATATCATATATCATATATATCACTTATATCATATATACACATATATATAATATATGATGGGTATATTTATGTATATATACATATGTGTATTCATGTAACTATGGACATTTAATTCCAGTACATATCACACTTTTAACCCAGCAGCAACTGACACTGAACACAATTTATATAAACTGAATTTCTACTAAACAATCACAGTGTCATTAGTAGGCACGCTGCTCCCCAAAGCAATGCATTCTGGAAGCATGGTGGGTGACTCATTGCTGCCCCCTTTTTAATTTTACAAGCATAAAGGGATTAATATCTCTAATTTACTACATTTTAAATCCACAAAACATAGCCACGTGAGTATGAAACACTAATGGAATTATTTGTTTTCTTTATTTATGACTGCAAGCACGCTGATTTAAAACCGCTTTGAACAGAATCACAGTTCAACTCTCCATGCGTATGCCCCCCCCCTCCATACACACACTGCCTCTTTCAAAACCTGCTGTACATTTTTACTGTGTTTAATGAGGACAACCTGATCATAGGACATGCTCCTTTGGGGTCATTCCATTGCTTTTATTTTTATAAAGCCAATTACAACAAGTAGGAATAAGTAAGGCTAACATACCCGGGACAGTGGCGCGCCTTTAATCCCAGTGCTTGGGAGGCAGAGGCGGGTTCTCACTGTGAGTTCAAGGCCAGCTCAGTCTGCATAGTGAGTTCTCGGACAGCCAGGGCTACTCGAGAAATTGTGTCTTGAAAAATGAAACAAAAGAAAACAAAAAAAAGGTAGGTATCAATTTAGATTGATGTCATTTAAATAATATGCCCGGTGGTGAGTACATTTCTTTCTATTTTCCAACATGGTGATTTAAAGAGTCAGTGTACCTCATATACCACACTGTTTTAAGACTTTACTCCAACCCTGGAGTAGTCTTCCCTTTAACCCACACCCACATCTTCCATCTACCTTTTGCTCACTGTGGAATCATGATGTGAGGAATAATTTTAAAATTTAGTTCAGAGAAATACCTTGGTCACCTCAAGGTTGGATCCTTTGCTATCTTGCTGATACCTCAACTACCATACATACAATCTTTATGAGTGATTTATATATTTGGGTTAATCATTCCTATTGCCATGGGTTTTAATACCCTTTCCTCTGCAGTGATGAGTTGAATTATGCTGAATCACTCCCGTATCAGTTTGATATGTGTAATTTCTACATTCTAATCCCATTTTGTTGTGCAGAACAACTAAGTTAAAACAAAATAACTTGCAGTAAATATATGTAGGATGCGTGTTGTTAACCATGTCCAGTCAGTAGACTACTTTGACAACCCAGTTTATGGCTTCTGCCCAATGACAATATTGGATTATAGATGTATATATTTAATACGGTTATTACCTTAAACAACAAGATCTAGTGGAAGATAAATAACTACTATAATTCCTAAGACGTACTATAAGGCAGATTTTGAGATAGCTGCAGTACGATAAGGTGGCTTAAGTACTGGCTGCAGAAATCACAGGTAAACTAATATGTCTGTGGTTGTCCAGAAGAGTAGGTAACAGAAACGCATGGTCTGATAGGCTGGGGCATGCCTGAAATTCTTAGCCTTGAGGAATGAAAGGCAGAAAGATTGGAAATCCAAGGTTACCCTCACATACAACATATATTCTGGTCCAGCCTGGGCCAGAGAGAAGGAGAGAAGGAGGAGAGGGAAGGAAGCTATAAGGACATTTCAGAGATATCTTAGAAATAAAATTAAGATTAATGATCTTAAAAAGAAATGAGTCCTAGAGAGTCATAAAATTACAATTAACTATGTTACACTCCAGTTTTTTTTGGGGGGGGGGTTGTTGGTTTGTTTTTGTTTTTTTTGGTTTTTGGTTTTTTGTTTGTTTATTTGTTTGTTTTTAACTTCAAACCCCCAAATATATTGTGAACTTAGTAAAACACTTGCTGAAATTAAGTGTTTTTCAGCTCGGATTTGTTTTCTAACACTTCACAGGCTTTTTCAAAGAGTAGAAGGTATTCAATTTCATCTATTAAACTTCAGAGGGGGTACAGTCTGTGGAAGACCCCCAGCCTTCTAAAGCCTTCCATTTGTAGGTGTAAAGGTGTTTAGGAAGAATATATTTGATATACAACTTCTGATTTATACAAATTATAGTAGACATGTGCTCAAAGAACTAGATTAAACTCTGTTCATTAAATATGGATAGAGGATTCACATTCCTGGTATGAAATAAATATATCTCTCTATATTAACATCGGTGTTACCAGAAAATTACAGGCACACCTAACATGACTGTGCAAATTTTAAAAATGGCAGTTCAAATTGGCAGGTG
The DNA here is from genome assembly GCF_900095145.1 of Mus pahari. Lineage (NCBI taxonomy): Eukaryota > Metazoa > Chordata > Mammalia > Rodentia > Muridae > Mus > Mus pahari. Next base: position 36,229,224 of record NC_034609.1, on the reverse strand, counting down.
CTATTTCTTTTTTAGTCTATAGTTTTAAGTTGCAAAAGTCTTTTACCTATAGTCTCCTTTTCTGGGTATTCTCAGTGTTGCCAACTAAGCAATTAGATTACATCATAAAAACAATTTAATTTATATTTGGAAAATATCAGCACCCTATCAGACAGCGTGGTAGCATTCCTCAGCCCTTGAATCATGGAGACACGTTTCATCTGAACATCCATCCATCAAATCACCTCCATGTGTCAACTCAAGGAGCTGTAATGTTTGCATGGACAGGAGATTCTATAAAAATCAACACCCATAAGACAGTTTCATGGCTCTTGTTTTTATGTGAAATGGAAAATTTAATTTAAATGCATACTGGAGAAGCATGAATTTATTGTATACACAGGATATAGATTGTACGAATCTGTTTAGCCTAACGTCTGCTTTGAGAGGATGCGGGCAGGGGTGAGCTCTGCGAGCGCACAGGCTAGATGTGGTATTTTAATCTTGGTATATTACAGGAAGAGCAGAGAGCAGACCCTGGGAGAGATGCTGCAGAAACTGGAGGGAGGGAGAGAAGGATACAGGATGGGTATCCAAGAGAGCGTCAACATCTGCAGAGCATCACCTAGGGAAAGGATGAAGTAAGTGCTAACAGTGACCCATATGCTAATTATGTTGGCATGGATCCAAACATTATATTATACTTCATAATGCATCCAAATGCTGTAGGGAAGCTTGGAAAGGAATGACATATTACACGAGGGCCTAGTTCCCAACCATCACATCATCTCGAGTCAGCTGCTTTTTAATCAACAATATTTAAAAAAAAATATTAAGTAAAGGTTTATGTAATGTCTAAGGTAATTTAGTTCAAGTTTCCATTTGTAAGTTTACAAAGATGAAACTCACGGGGTATCTGCCTGAAACATCTCTTTTCCTCCAAACATAACCAAACATGTTTGCTACTTGTATTTTTTAAGGATTTATTTATTTATTTATTTATTTATTTATTTATATCTTATGTGTGTATTTTGCCTGCATGTGTGTCTGCGCACCACACAATGCAGTGCACACAGAGGCCAGAAGAGGGCGTTAGGACTCCTTGTTAGCTGTCATGTTCCCGCTGGGAGCTGAATCCTAGCAAAAGTAGCAAGCGCTTTTAACTGCTGAGCTGTCTCTTCAGCTCTTCAGGTTAAAGAAACACTTTCTTACTATTATTTCTTGGTGCGGAGATACATTTTTTTCCAACAAAGACAACCCGAGAGAGAAGAGGTTTATATTAGCTCACAGTTTAAGCCACAGTCCATTATGGTAGGGAGGTCTCTGTAGCTGGATCTTGAAGTAGCCGGTCACATGATATCCATAGCCAGAGAAGTCAGCTTTCTGTCTCCACTCTTCTTCATTTTGATTGCATTTTTAATTCATGCACCTGTGGTGTGTGCTGATGGTGGTGGTGGTGTGTGTGTATGCCCGCACACGCAACACAGTCTGTGTTTGAAGGTACGCCTTTAGTCGGGACACTATCATTATCTAAGATAACTATACATCTATTTGTCTATTGACTGGGATTGTAGTTTGATGTAAAATCAGCCCCTCCCCACTCCCCTGTGTGGTTTTGTTTTTAGCTGCGCCTGCTTTGTTGGGAGGGTGTGGAAACTTTGGAAGACAGGACTTAGCTGGAATTAGAAGCAAGAGAAAGGCACCTCTCTAGCTCTCTCTCCCTTCCACCTTTCCCCTCCCCTCTCTCCCCCTCTTCTTTCTCTCTCTGCATGAGTTCTGTCTGTCATGTCTCCCTACACTTCTGCCACCAGGATGTTCTTCCCAAGTCAGTGCACAGAGCCAAGCAACCACGGCTACGCCATCTGATTCAGCTCATCCTCTTCCCGTGCTATTATATCAGGCGTTTTGGTCTCTGATGGAAATAGTAGCCAGGTTATCCATAGATGTAACGCGGCAGAGGATTTTGGCTGTGTGTTTGCTACTGGATCACCAGTACTGAAAACGGTTTGTTGCCCTTTCCATCATCATTCCTTAATAAATAGGGAGAGCAGCCCTCTCCATACCCCCAGCAGGGACTTCCTCTTCTCTCAATAGCATCAACAACATTCCTTGATAAGTCAGGGGCTAACAGGTTGAGAGGTTCCTCACTAAGGAACCCTATCTCTTTCAGGTGAGAGCTCTTCCTACGCTACTTGATTCAGAATTGGAGATGCTACACTTGATTTTTTTTTTTTTTTTTTTTTTGCTTTATGTGTAGATGTTAGGGATGCATAAAAATGTATCTCACTTGTAACTGCCCAGTAACAAATAGAGAACAAAAAAAGTACCAATTCCAAGCAAGCTCATTAATTTTTTTTTTTTTTTTTTTTAGAAATAAATAATTAAAACCAATGGGTAAAATGGCTACCATTAACTTCCCAGCTAAACCTGAAATGAAGTTGTGGGGTTTCACCATTGATCACAGCCTCCTTCCAAACAGGAGCTACAAGGTTGTAATTATTCTGAGAGGACAAGTTTCAAACAGCTTCTCCTGCCAATACAGCCGATTGAGGTGATAGATAGCTTCATGTCTCAAAAGGGCTTCAGGGCATCAATAAGTCTTTTGCCTGGATCTGTCCCACGGCTGATGAAGTTTCACACTTCCTCAAGATCTCAATTTAGGCACCAGATACTGTTGGCAGGGTTCCTTAATATGTCTATGATTATGAGGTGCAGAATGGCATCCTGTCGATATGTACATAGACGTAACTCAAGCTCATATTCTCTTCTCAAACTTGTCTCTGCTTGCAAGCTTAATTCACTCTGCAGTAAATAAAACAGGTGGATTTTTAGAACGTCATACGTCATATGCTGAGTTCTCCCAAATAAATGTCTGAGCCACAGAGGGGGAATTCCTCTAGGAAAATGACATTAGCATCAGCAGCAAGGGGCTGTGTCAGGATATAGGCCCTAGTCTAAGGGGGTGCAGTAACTTTCTGCCTGTCCAGAACCCACACATCCATCCTTTGGCTACATGTCCTTCTTCCTCGAATGTGGACTAATGACGATCAGAAATAGCAACCCAAATAATTATAGCTATCAAGGACTTTCACAAGCTGTTTGGAGTTTTCTTTTATCTTGTCAATAAAAAAAAAAAAAAAAAAAAAAAANNAAAAAAAAAAAAAAAAAAAAAAAAAAAAATCCAACTTGCTGACCAAAAAGCTTGCTAAATGGACCTTCTTAGAAGCTCATTTATCTTCCATTTCACTTGGAGTCTTTGGTGTATTGCTAACATTCATTCAGAGCAAAAGAATGTGTATGCTTCTTTCTTATATTCTTCCATTTCAAGTCTTAAAGGCTCCCCCGCCCCATCAGATAGTCACCCTCCTCAATAAGGACGTGATTTCTCGGTTATAATACGGGTTCTGTCTCCCTCATCTCCACCCCAGTAACTGCAAGCACATTGGAATCCTAGTTACATATTGCTTTCAGTAACTGGGAGCTGCTGGGGTAGAGGGTTTTTAGCTTTACCATTGTTGCCTGGGATTACGCCATGAATGCCAGACCATCTGTCAGGGAACTGCTGCCAAGAGTGGATATTTATCTGGCTTCTCTGTCAATTTAAGAGGACTTAGCAAGCTGGCCACCTGCCAGCAGCTACAGAACCAACCTTCAGAGGGATGACTGCCGAGAAAATGACTGGAATGGTACAATTTTCATCTCCCTTTTCATTTATCCAATTTCTGCACATCTGCACATAATGAAAGGGAAGACGAGGCAACCCCCTCTGCACCTTCACGCCCATTCATAATGACTCTCTTTCCCTTTCCATCACTTTCTTCCTGTCCCGAGCTTATCTATCCATCAAGGTCCAGCAGGAATCAAAACCCACAGCAGAACCACAGTATCCCTTCTACCTTTTGGGCTCCTCCTGCCCACTGGCTTCAAACATTTATTAAGTATCTGCTGCACGTGAAGTTGCTATCGCCGGGTACCTAGCAAATCCTACAGAGCTCCCAGACAGGAATGCAAAAGTAGCTATCATTCACAAATCTTTTGGCAAGTGTCTGGCCTATCGTATCCATGAAAAACTCATTGCAAAAGAAAAAAAAAAAAAACTGGAATGAGGAAGCAAGTTTATAATCAAATGTAGGGTTGGGAGAACACTTGCAAGAAGTATTCACTGAGGTTTCCAATGAGGCAAGAGTGTAGACATAAAACAACCAGATGCTAGAGTTTAAGGTCTAGCCCCGTAGTCAGACAAATTCCATTTCAATTCAGAAAAGTTCTTGATAGGTGGTGGGGGTAACATTTCTGAAGGAATAATTTGAAATATATGCACATTTGTCATAAGTGGGTTGCCTAATTTTTTTTCATTTCTTTTGAACATTAATAGAAAAGCAAGTTTTTAAAAAAAAAGTTTTCCAATAGTATTTGGTCTACAAAAGTCCCCATTAGGGGCAATTTCTATTTCTGTGCTTGCAGTTACCCATGATCAACTGTGTGAAAAAAAAATATACATTAATTAGTACAGAGACAAACAATGCATAGGTTTTAAATGACCTATCATTCTGAGAATCATAATGATGTCTTTCTTATGGCGTCCAAATCTATCTGCCTAGGATGGGAACCATCTCTTTGTCCAGTGTGTCCGAACTGTAGCACTACCAGCCCACTGACTACCCAGAGGTCATCTTGGTTATCAGACCAGCTGTCCTGAGATCAAAGTGCTTATGTTCAAGCAACCCTTATTTTATGAAGTAGTGGCTCAAAAATGCAAGAATATTGATGCTAGCAATGTTTTATAGTCTATTTTATGATTATTCTGTTTTATTATGAACTATTGCAATCAATCTTTTTACATGATAAGTCTGTAAGTTAAACTTGATCTTATTATTAATGTGCCAGAAAACCATAGTATGCACACACAGACACATACACACATATACATACAAGAATATATATATATATATATATATATATATATACATGTATGTATATATATGTGTGTGTGTGTATATATATATATGCTTTAATAAAATATTGTACATGATTTCTGGAATATACAAATGTTAATTGTGCATATCTTACCACAGATGAAAAATAGATTATTGTCTTTAATTTTTATGGAAAGACTTTGGATGTATACTGCAACTATAAATTTGGCAGATTGTCTTAGATACAAGGAAATATTTTAGAAGACAAGACTCATCAGATATGGCATTTTTATGATAGGGGAACAGTTTTCCAATGCCTTCTGGAAACATCTACTTAAACTGAAAACAGGCCACTTCTTTCAGGGATTACACTAATGTATTTAAAGAGAAACATGGGAGAAATCAGGCCTGTCCCTCCTAGGCAGGGGTTGTGAGAAATTGTAATGGGCACTCTAGAGTCAAGCTGACTTACAGTCCTGACACTCAGAGAGAGCCGCTGTTCCTGGCTTGGCTTGAAGGCCAGAAGGTTCCTCTGGGGAGGGTGGTTGTGGCTGGTAAGAGCATACCATGGGCATGTGAGGGAGAAGAGTTAATTAAAATGGACTTTTATACTCTGACAATATGGAATCTCCCAGGGAATTTAATCTAAAAAGAAAAGACAACTAGTTAATACATTCCATTCCAAGAATTTTCAGTTTATTGCTCAACAAAACAGCTTCAGTTTAGGACTTGTTAAAACATTTCCAAAAGCTTTAGCTCTCATGAGACCTTCCCTCATGAACGATGGGATATTGATGGACCCTGACTCCTGCAAATGCTGCAATGAAGACAAGGCGATTTCCAGACCCAGTAGAAAGGAGACAGGGAAAATAAATGATCGCCAAAGTGGACACAAAAAGAGCAGATTCCCCAACATATCAAGCTGTGGGGACAAATCAGGATACATAAAAACTACAAATGACAAAGGGTCATGCCTACGGAAGTCACCAAGGACCTTCAGACAAAAGGGATAAAATATCACACAGAGTGATAACCAAGCAAGGAACAAACACATAAAAACACCTGGGAGCTTCAGACCAAGAGCAGAACAAAGTGACAGTCACTAGGAACATTCAAACAGTCACTAGGAACATTCAAACACACACACACACGAAGGTCGACTTTGAAGGGATCAAGAAACACTGTTAGACCCTCAAAGCCAGACCCTCATTGGTAGAAATGCAGGGAAGTCCTTCATCCGACTTCAGCATAGAAATGAATTTCAAAGATGGCTAGAAAAGACACCCAAATATTACCTAGTATTTATCACTGATACAGTTACCTACCTAACACATTTAATAATTCTTTTAGACCTGCTAAACTAAATATGCTTGTTCCATATATAGCCAATGAACTGGATACCACAGGAAATAAACTGAGTCAAATTAAAAACAACAACAAAGGGAAAACCAAATGCACAGACTTAAAGACAATTAATTCCACTGCTCATTTGCATATCAGTAATACTAAATAAATGCTTTATGACGGTTTAGGTTCACCGGGACAAAGGTCATTTCATGTTAAGACATGTTTACCTGCATTTATATCTTACAAGTTTAAGTTTGATTATGTGGCTTGTGTGTGCGTTCATGCGTGTGAAGTGCTTTTGGAGGCCAGAGGTTGACATTAAGCATCTTTCTGAAGTACTCTGCACCTCCTGTTTCAAGACACATCTTTGAATGAACCTCGAGATCAGCGTTGGGCTAGGCTGGCTTTGCAGCTAGTCCCAGGGATTCAACTGCCTTCACCTCCTCAACACTGAGACTAAAGTAATATTCCACAGCACACAGCTTCTCATGTGCATATGAGAGATCCAAACTCCACTCCTCCTGCTTGTCCTTAAGGCACTTCCGATCCATCTCCACAGCTCAGAAGTTCTAATAAACATTAATACAGCTAATTTTATACCAGTGACGGCATGAGTTTGTCCCCACAGTGGAGAGAGTTTGGAGTTCTGTAATTGAGAATTGAGTTTAGTTTTTGCAGAAAGCACCCACACATAGTTTGATAAAAAGCAAACATGGCTACGTGCCACGAGATGATAAGACATTTTAAACGGCCTAAAACTGTCATGTGGAATTTGTTAATGAGAATCACAGTATCTCTCTCCAGAGAAGAGAAAATGATTAACGAAAACAGAACTGCAGTAGAGACATCACCAGATGGGAAAGGACACACACCTATGCCACAAAGCATTAACCCAGGTATTTCTAGTAGCAAAAACGCCAAGAACTTTCCATGAAATAGTTTAATAAGTTTCATTTAATTTTGCCACATTCTCTGGCCCCATCACTTTCTACCTAACTCTACTCAAGTTGTCTGCATCATTTTTATTGTTCCATAATTATCCCATAATTACTGAGACTTCAGGATTTCAGTATTATAAGGGCCCCACGTGATGATGTGATGTTAATTAGAGCTGTCCTCCTGCCTGCAACGCTTCATGGAAAAAAAAAAGTCTATGTGGGGCTCAAAAGGGATTTCAATCAATAAGGCTTTCCGAATCCTTATTTAGATTGTTGACATAACTTTCTGATTGTTCCTACCCCCAATCAATTCTTCAAAAGACAGGCACCCACTTCGGTGTTCACACTCTAGTTAATCTCCATTCAAAGTGCAGAGTATGGACCAGTAGCTTCTGGATTCTTGAGCTCTGTTGGAGGGACAGATGCCCAGGACCAATTCCAGCAGGCCTGTATCAGAAGTAGCTTCAACATTCCTCATGATTTTGTTTGTTGGTTGAAATCGCCAATTCTGGCCCTCAACAACCTGCCCTTGAGATTACTCAGGCGATTGACCACATGCATCTCCATATCTCAGAAGTACCTATGAACAACGGTAATTTGGTAGTAATGACTCCATTAGGTTATATATTTAGAGTTTCTGTACTCATTTGTTAATCTTAATTTTACAGATGGTGATTGGCGCCATGGTGGAATGATGGGAGTGGTCCCATAGGCTCCTACATTGGAATGGTTAGTCTCCACTTTGTGGAACTGTTTGAGAAAGATTTGGAGTTGTGAGGAGGTGTCATTAGGGTTTTGAAAGACGAGTATCATCCCGTGTACTTCTCTGCTTTTGAGATGTGAGTTCTAAGCCATTCCTGCTCTGCTCTCGTGGACTCGAACTCTCCAGAGCTGGAACCTCATGAAACACTTCCTTTTACAAGTTGCCTTAGCTGTGGTGTTTTATCACAGCAATAGAAAAGTAACTAAAAAAGGAACAAAACAGACTCTGAGAATAAATGAATTCATTTCCCCATGACTCTATACCTGTGTCTCAGCCTCTGGTAATCTCATACTCTCTGAAAGCTTTTACTACAATTCCTATCAAATTATTTCCCTTCCACGGCTCACTCTGACTTCCATTGACAGTCAGGTTCAGATTTTCAATGCGCTTATTCGATGCTTCCAGCAAGACAGAGCCACAACAATTAAAAAGCACCTATAGCTAATTATCTCCTCCCTTTACGATGCTCTAAATAATAAGATCGAGTGCACCTACTGAAGAGATTTCACGTGAATTTACTAATCAGTTTCACCTGATAAATCCGGTTGCAACAACATAGTAGATTGCCCCCACCCAAAACCATCTAGCTCTTTGAAATAAGATACTCCTTATGAATACTGTGTTCTATCTCAGCATACTTTTGTGAAATTGCATTTTGTTATTGTATTTTTTTTTGTTTTGTGGTGTGAATGTAATATATTATTATATATCACACACTATTCACACACACACACACACACACACACGAGTTTGCAAGGATACAAAGGACAGAGGTAGATGTCAAGTGCTCCCTCTCTCATTCTGCTTTATTCCCTTAAGACAGGGTCTCTCACAAAGCCAGAAGTCCCTCATTTTGACTACAATGACTGACCAGTAAGCTCCCAGGATCCACTTGTCTCTTATTGCCTGATGATGGAGTTAAGGCAAGTGTAGCTATGCCCAGATATTTGCTGGATGCTAGGTATTCAAACTCAGGTCCTCATGCTTTTAAAGTGTTCTCATCCACTAAGCCATCTCTCCCTCGCCCTTGAAAATGCATTTCAATATCCTTGTTTTTGGCTGTGTAGGGCCCTTGTATTGGCAGCCTAACAAATATATAGATTTAGCAATGGACTAAAAAAGTCAAAGGACCTCTAAATTTTAATGTATGTTACCAGGAAATCTAATTTTCCAAATTACTTTGGAAGCAATAATTGAAGCTTGGGCCTTAATTACAACAAAATATATAAATAAATATTTTTGCTACTTTGCAGCCATGCGAGCATATTCATATCCCTAGGTGGAAAGTTTTGTTTACATTCATATTATTGCTACTTGTGTTTAATTCCCAGAGACTGGGGAAACCTGATATATTTTACAGCTGGGAAGACACTCGATCGGATTGAACATTAGCCCACTCAGCACACTTAGGCGTTTGCGCTTGAATTTCAAAGGAGCTAAAATTATGCTTGAAGTGAAAGCTGAATGCTACATTATCTCTTTTATTCCACTTTGAAAACATATAGGAAGTAGAAGAGTGAAGGGGAAGAGTGAGCCAGACGGCATCTCCATCCCAGGAAAAGAGAGACACATTGTCCCTGCCCATAGCGCAAGCCAGGTGTGAGTTTGATAGGTTACATTAGAAAATTTAAATTGAAAGTTGTCATTGATTAAAAAAAAAAAAAAAAAGGAAATCTATTGGCGCTTTCTTTAAGATTGTATGATACCATGGTAAGGAGCAGACATTTGAAAACCATATTTCAAATGTCTTCCTTTCCCCAAGAGAAATGCTGAAATGACTTCTTTGCTAGTAACTGTAACACACTATATCAGAAGAGGGTCCTGGAAAACCTGGCCTGGCTTCTGGCTTACTGAGGAACTTGGATGAACCCTCCCGCCAAGCTCCCACATGGGGACTCTGTCTCCCTGACTCCTAGAAGTTGCGTGCCCCCCTGGTCTTCTGCCTTTCTGACTGCTGCTTCTCAGTGTCCGGTTCCTGCAGGTGACTATCCTTACTGGTTTTCTTCCAGCCTATCAAGCAAGGGAGAGAAGAGTGTTCAAGCCCTTGACTCAAGTTCAGTGTCTACCAGTGCCAGGGGCTGGTTCAACTTTGTTGGGGATACTCCCAAGCCAGGCAGATGCTCCCGGCTTAGGGGGATGTTGAGGGCATATGGAAATACACAACTGAAATGACTCATTTTTCCTTAACTTCTGAAAATGACAACATGTATGCGGAGGTTGGTGAGCAGGGTCACAGCAAATACTAGCTTTTTTGTGTCCTGTGAATAGACGGATTTGGAAACTGCTTTTTTCAAAGGCAAATTTGGAATGTATGCTTTGATTGGAGTAAAACATTCTCCTCTATAAGATGAAATCTGTGAGGAAATTCTTTGTCTATGTATATCCCCAGAGAGCTCACTGTTTAGAATGACAGTGTACCCGCTGAAATATGAAGAAAACTGTTCGGTGCCTTTTACAGCTGCTTTATGATTCTTTGCTAATTGCACAGCATCACAGATTTCAGGAAAAGAAGGTTTATCTTGGACCAAAGTTTTAGAAGTCCAGGATGGGGGCTTGCTCTGCTGAAGTCCTACTGTGCTTGCTGAGGCCTAAGGCTCTGCAGGGTTTTCCCATCCTGGGAGGAAGGAAACATGCATGTGGGTATGCCCCCCCCTCCTTATCTTTCTCAGTTTTATCATGTGTGTGTGTGCGCGCGCGTGCCGAGCACACACACGTGGGTACTGTATGTGTATTCATGTGCACATGGGCATAAGATATATGACATTCACTTTAGGGTTTTTGTTTTGGTGGTGGTGGGGGGTTGCTTTTGTTTGTGTAAGTATGAGTGCTCTCCTGTGTAAATGCCTGTAGTACATGATTGCCCAAGGAGGCCAAAAGAGGGCATTTGATTCCCTGGAAGTGGAGCTACAAAGGGTTGTAAGCTGTAATGTAAGTGCTAGGAGTTGAACCTGGGTCCTCTTGAAGAGCAGTAAATGCTTTTAACTACTAAGAAATCTCTCTAGGCACTCCATTTTCATTTTGAAACGTGGTCCCTCATTGGTGTGGAGCATGGCTAGGCTGGATGTCCAGGAAACACCTGTCCACACCTCTCCAGGGCTTGGATTACACGAACAGGACCACCAAGGCCAGCTTTGCTCATTAACTCAAGTCCTCCCTTTTTAAGGCAAAGACTTTACCAGTTGCACAATCTCTCCTCTAGTCCCTACCACCTCTTCGAGATAGGCACTAATATTCAAACGTGAAGGCTCTGCTCTGAAGGCTGTATATTACCCAATCTCCCTCCAAAGGGCACACTTCTAAGCCTCTTGGTTATATGAATTCTACCTTCTTCATACTTCACAATATGGATCTAACCTGAACAACAGGTATGGGAGATCAGCCTTGTATAAACTACTGGATAATGATAGCTGTGGTCCAAGACAGTAGACAGCAGGCATGGCTGGGGCTCACATAGTCAGACTACCTGAAGAGATAAATGGCTATTTGTCAGAAGTCTCTTTAAGAACAGACTCAGAAATCCCAGAGCTCTGCTGTCGTCAGAATTAAATCATGTCTATATTATTGTGTAAATTCTGGCAAAATGAAATTAGCAGCAACAGAAGGATGAAAATCCAGGAGACTGGAATGTGCATACTATTTAAAATGGACAAGTCAATGGAGAAGCGAAGGGTTTACTGAAGAAGAGGGGAGGAGGGGCAGGAACAGACCTCCACTGCACTGAGCTGTGAGCTGTGTTAGAACTGCTGGTCTGTAGGGGAAGCTTTTCTCCCTCTGGAGAAATCTGTAGGTTGGGAAGCATCGCTCATTTCCTGGCTTTCATAACTGATATGGTTGTGTCCACTGTGAACCTTAAACGAACTGAGTGTGAGGTAGATGCACGCTCTGACCGGGCTCTGCAGCTTCTCTGGACATTGTCAAGTAGCTCATGACTGCAGTATACTTTCATACTGGAAACAGGACAAACCCCAGAGCAAGATAAATACACACTCAGCACTAATCTAGATTCCTGCCTATAAATCTAAAATTAGTGCAAGTCTAGTGTATTTAAAAACCATTTCTCACAGGGACCCATCTTTTCTGTATTTGCAAATTAAATATAAACTCTTCTGAGACCCTGTATTGCTCTTCTGGAAGGTAGTTGAGTTTCGTTCTAGAAGTTACTACTGTTATGTATATGAATGAGTACACACTCTCCTGTGACCTCTCAGGTCTCTTGATGAGGGAAATCGCATGCTAATTACCCATAAAACGGATTTATTGTATATGTGTTTATACTCTTTAGCCATCAAAATAAGTGAAAGAAAATTACTGATGAACATAGCATGCATCATGAATTGTTTATTGCCTGTAAGTGTTATTGTGGTTAAATTGATGATGCCTGAGAACATTTTAGCATACACATATGTATGTATATATGTTTATATATGTATACTTATATACATATATATGATATAGCATATATATAAATATATATATATATATACATACACACACACACACACACACTTAACTCAAAACATATTTCAATACTCTTCAGAATAAAATTTCAGATGCTGAGTAATTGGCTTTCATTAAGGTTTGCTTAATTAAATACTTGTTAAGTTGGTTATTAGCGATCACTAAGTGAATCTATAAAGGAACTTGTAAGGACGTGGAACTTGCCATGTAATGGGCTCTCTATTCATGGTTATTACTACTGCAAGGAGCAGGGGATGATAGATAGGTTGCATTTTGCTTAATGTTTGCTTTGAGGTATTTTATTGTTCTAAATAGGTAGTAAATGTCCATTTAAAAAGAAAAGCAATCGTCAGCAAGCTGCATAAAAAATAACTGGAGGACTGTCTATATTTCTCCCAGTTTTAATCAAGTAAGCGAAAGCAATCATCCTCAATCATGCTGTGCGGCAGCATCACTACCGAGTGGAGCCAAGCTGACTCCTGTGTAAACCACAGCAGGGCACATGAGAACCAGTGCATAGAAGCAACTTGCAAACTCACAGGCAAGAGTCAGTCTCTCTCTCTCTCTCTCTCTCTCTCTCTCTCTCTCTCTCTCTCTCTCTCTCTCTCCCAGTTCCATTTTGCCCCCACTTGCTTTCTCCAATTCCACATCTCTCCCAAATTCAAGCTGATTTCAAGTCCCATGATTTTCAACTTGAACAGAATGATCATAGAAGGTTGTGCAGGAAAGAACCCAGATGTCCCTCAACAGAGGAACGAATACAGAAAATGTGGTACATTTACACAATGGAATACTACTCAGCTATTAAAAACAATGAATTTATGAAATTCTTAGGCAAATGGATGTATCTGGAGGATATCATCCTGAGTGAGGTGACCCAATCACAAAAGAACTCACTTGATACGCACTCACTGAGAAGTGGATATTAGCCCAGAAACCTAGAATATCCAAGATACAATCTCCAAAACACAAGAAAGTCAAGAAGAACGAAGACCAACACATGGATACTTTATTCCTCCCTAAAATAGGGAATAAAATACCCATGAAAGAAGTGGCAGAGACAAAGTTTGGAGCTAAGATGAAAGGATGAACCATCCAGAGACTGCCCCACCTGGGGATCCATCCCATAATCAGCCACCAAATGCAGACACTATTGCAAATGCCAGCAAGATCTTGCTGAAAGGACACTGATATGGCTATCTCTGTGAGACTATGCCAATGCCTAGCAAATATAGAAGTGGATGCCCACAGTCTTCTATAGGATAGAACACAGAGACCCCAATGGAGGAGCTAGAGAAATTACCCAAGGAACTGAAGGGGTCTGCAACCCTATAGGTGAAACAACAATATGAACTAATCAGTACCCCCAGAGCTCTTGTCTCTAGATGCATATATAGCAGAAGATGGCCTATTCGGCCATCGTTGGGAAGAGATGCCCCTTGGCCTTGCAAACTTTATATGTCCCATACAGGGGAACACCAGGGCCAAGAAGTAGGAGTGGGTGGGCAGGGGAGCAGGGTGGAGGGAGGGTATAGGGGACATTTGGGATAGCATTTGAAATGTAAATGAAGAAAATATCTAATAAAACAAGCTAAAAGAAGAAGGTTGTGCATACCCAATGCAATATCTACATCTATACTGAAAACCTCACTTTGCTTTTAGTCTGAAGGCGCTACTCAGGTGATGCCCAAATTGTACCCTTTAAAAACCTAAATTCAAAAAAATAATCTTTAAAACATAAATACCATATCTAAAGACTGGATCTATACTGTGAATGTCTTTCACACTCACTCCACAACCCTGGGCATGTTTTTATAGCATAGAGCAAGCAACCAAATTTCAATTCTACAGAATGGCAGGGCATAATACCAAGCAGAGAAAGACAAATGCTATTGGCAGCCTTCTTTTCTAAAGCATTGAAGAACTTGGTAGAGATGCATACATTTCACTGAGAAATATACCAGAAGTAGATAATTAGATAATTGAGTTAAAATATGAGGGCTGTAACCGAAAAACAGGGTTCCCACTACACAAGCTTTCCTCTGCTTCCTTGTTTACAAGTAACATCAGATTGATTTTCACTAAGAAGTAGTATTATATAATACTGAGAAGGCTTCACTGAATTCTTCTTTATTTTTATCAATTCAATTGGAACCAGGTTATCTGTTTTGTTAATAAATGGTGTCGAGAGCCTGTGAGATGGTTTAGCAGGTGCAGGAGCTTTCTGTGTAATCCTGAGAACCAGAGGTGAAGCTGCAGAACACATGTACAGGTAGAGGAGACCAACTCTGACAACTTACCCCTCAGTGTAACTTTGGGGTGTCATGTGTGTCATGGCACACACATTCATGTGCACACATCCAATAACAATGTGACATTTAAAAATAAACAGCACTGTGTTTAAATATTACTAAGTATTACTTTTAAATCTCATCAAGGGCCTGGATAATTGATAATCTTGGCAGGATCTTCCCTGCTCATGAGCTCTTTCAGCAGAAACAGAGACTGCCATTGCAAGTGTACAGAAAACGACTCATCAGGTCATTGATCAACCACTGTCTAGTCAATTGAGTCTGCTGAGTGACAGTCACCATCAGTTTCCAAACTGGTACTGAGACTGAAGGAGAAATACAAAGAAACAGCTCTCCCGATCCCCTGGGACTCTGTGGCATGGATGGGCAGCAAAGGGCTGGAGGGCAAATGCTTTTGACAAGAGAATTTCAGTTAGAAGGAGATGGCAGGAAAGGCTTGGCAGGAAAAGTGATGTCCAAACAATAGGAACGAGTTAGCCAACGAGTTGGAGGAAAGGATTTACTCTGGAATAAAGTAAAGGCAAACTCATGCCAACAGAGCAAGAGGAAAACAAGCACCACAGAGCTAACAGACATTTTGTGAAAAGATTGGTATCAGTCTTAAATGAGACTATGGCCAGATGATGTCTTTTAATCAAGTAATCACTAAAATGGAAACCCTTGATAGATAAATATGCTATCTTTAAAAGAACTCTCTAAAAATCAGAATAAATGGAATTAAATACATGATGATGCTCACATCACAAAATGGCTTTTGCATCTTAAGAGGAGAATTCTCTAAAGAAGCATAGTGGGTGGTACGTGAAGGTCACACAGGTGACACAGTGAGAGGCATCCTGATATCATAGGCAAGTCAAAAGTTTTTTTTTTTTTTCAGTGCACTAGCCAAGTATTTTATTTAGGGTTTCTTTTATTGCTGCAATGAAAAGACTACGGGGGGGGGAGGCAAATTGGGGAGAAAAGAGGTTATTCAGCTTACGTTTGAAGATTATAATCCATCATTGGAGAAAGTCAGGACAGGAACTCAAGCAGGGCTGGAACCTGGAGGCAGGAGCTGTTGCAAAGGCCATGAAGAGGTGTTCCTTACTGGCTTGCTTCCCTTAGCTTGCTCAGCCTGTTTTCTTATAGAACTCAAGACTATGAGCCTAGGAATGGCACCACCCACCTTGGTCAGGGCCCTCCTCCACTGATCATTAAGAAAATGCTTTACAGCTGGGTCTCATGGAGCCCTTTCTTCAACTGAAGCTCCTTCCTCTCTCAAGACTCTAGATTGTGTCAAGTTGACAAAAGCAGTACACCAAGCTTTGGGTAGGATTTTTCTGAGCAGCAGGTAACATGCTATAGGCATAATATACTTAAGAGATAAAGAGCCGCATCATTTGACTGATGGATCGACAGAATTGGAGAGAGCCTGGCTTGATGTTCATGTTTGACAACCAGGTTTATGGCACTGGTGTTCCAACATATAGAAAACACTGGTTGACACAACACAGAAAAAAACAGAAAACAAAACAAAACAAAACAAAAACCAAAAAAAACCCAAAAAACAAAAAACCTGTAGAAGCATGAATTATTTAGGTGAGACTCAGATGAACCTGAAAGATGAAATTAATATTTACAAAGACCCAGTAGTAGGTCTACAATATGCATTAAAGTAGATAATCACACCTGCTGCCTGGTCTTCTGCCAAGACAGATCTGTGCTGTGGAAAAAGCATGGTTTAGCATTTAACCATCCTGGCTGTAAAAAAAAAAAGGAGTTAACTCTTTCCTATGATTATACTGATTTCCACTAGACAGTGAATTTGTTACTCACACTAGAACAGAAATAAATAGGTGTTGTCCATTCCCCTTGGGAGATGTGACTTGATGAAATGTTCACACCATGCTGGGGTAGGAGGAAAGTGGGGTAAAACAAGGTGGAAATTTGGATTGCGTGGGGGGGGGGGATTTAGGAGGTATGATTATTGATATCCATTTGAATCCCATTTCCTGTACTTTATTAATTTTTGTTATTTCAAAATTATTTCCATAATTCTGTCTGCCATGTTGTAGTTTCACAGTTATCGTGTTTGGTGAATGAAGGGGAGATCTGGGACATAGCTCGAAATGAGTGGTTTTGGAAGAACGGAGATGATTTCCTTGCCTTAGATTAGTTTGGACATTAAGAAAAACGGACCAATGTAGAGCAGTTAGGTGAAATAAATGACAAGGAACAGTGTGTGCTGGTGTGACACCTTGCCTTAAGGGCCTCCCAAAGAGCTGGAAAGAAGGTGATCCATTTAAAAGATCTAACGTATTCTAGTTTGGAGATAAGAGCCCAACCTATTTTTAGTTGTATGTTGAAAGAACTTCTAGCACCTGGCAGTGTTCTGAATTGGTCTGAGGTCTGTCCCACTTTCACAGAACTGCAGAGACCTCAGAGGGAGATTCCATATTGTTTCCCATTTTTATTGCACTAATAGAAACAATCCACGTAATGAGAAAATTTCCCTCCCTCTTCCTCCCTCTCTCTCTCTCTCTCTCTCTCTCTCTCTCTCTCTCTCTCTCTCTCTCGCTCCTCTCTTTGTTTGTGTATGTGTATACTGCAATCTGATTTTTCAAATTATTTGCAATTTTATGTGTACAGTGTTGATAGCATAAGAAAAACATTTCCTTCAAATATATAGCCAAGGATGTTTGTGTTACTCTTGTAGCTTGACTTTCCATTTCTAAGTCTCAATTTTATGATGGAAGCAAATAGAAAGAAATGAATTGCCATGAAGAAATTTTTAGAGGCATTTGAACACTGTATCAATTTCATACATCATAAAATCTCAACCATGATAAAGCAAAAGTAAGTTAAATCTCTACTAAGAAAGACATCAGGAAAACGGAGAGGTTTTCTTCTCTTCTACAGATCAAAGATGGAAAGAGATATGGATAGAAATCGTGACACCATTCCAAAACAATCACCATATTGCCCTCACCCATCTGTCCAATGATGGGCACGCTTAGATAGATTCTATTCCTTGGTTATTTTAAATCATGTTGCTATGGATAGGAACTTGCCAATCTCTCTTTGTCTTACTGATTTCATTTTCCTCGGACATATACTCAGCTCCGTGATTGCTGGATCATACGATAGTTTGATTTTTAATGTTTTGAGCAATTGATCTCCTATTTTCTACAGAGACTGTACAAATTTATATCCTACCAACAGTACTCAAAGGCTCTTGGGTAAATCTATAAGGTATTCTGTTAAGCAAAATGAAACAGATACAGAAAAGACCAAAACACTGACTGCTTCAACAGATGCAGAGGCCCACAGACAAACATTACATAGAGCTTGGGAAACCTTGTGGAAGGTGTAAGGGTAAGGACTGAGGGGCCGGGAGGGGTTAGGAAGTTGGCCAGTGGATTAAGAGGAGAAAGGTAAAAATGGAAATTTTTAGTTAAACATGAGAAATAAGTTCAAGAAATCTGAGTATCACATGATGATGACAGTTAATAATATACAATACTCCTTAAAGATGTCACATGAGTTTAAAGAAGCATCATCATAAAGATGATTCCATATGAAATACATATCTCAATAGTTACACTCATGCTATTATATATGCATAAGTTCTTTTAAATGTCATGTTATACAGGTTAAACATATATGACTTTTTATTTTGAATCAATAAGTAAGAGGCTAGAGGGTGGCCAAGCAGTTAAGAGTAGACACTGCTCCTGCAGAAGACCCTACTTTGTTTCCCAGCACTCACATTGGACAACTTACAACCAACTGTCTGTGACTTCAGTTCCCAGGTAATTTGATGCCCTCATTCAGGCTCTGTGGATGCTTGCACTCACATGTACAAACCTACCACCCAACACCCATCCACCTCCACATACATACATAATGAAACTGTAAAATAAATCTCAATAAGTAAGCATGGAAAAAATACCAACATTGTTACCAATATTTCTTAATGTAAACTACACCTAACTTGAAAGGGTGTTGGTTTGGCCTTTCATCTGGAATTTTCGTGAAACAAAATGCTTTTATGTTATCTCTGACTCATTTTCTTTCACATAACCACAATCTTTTTTCCAGAAGATGTTACTTTCCAATTATTCATCAAGTGTCATAAATTTCTACTAGAAAAAGTTGGCCAAATATGCTCAGCAAATGAAAAAAGTTATTACAAAGTCTCATTCAATCCTGACAGCCATTTGTAATCATCTTCTTTTAATATGCATTTGGGAAGAACAGGTCATTTCAGAGCTCAATTAAAAAATTAATTTGTTCCTGTTGAAAATGTAGAGAGACATGAATCATTTATAACAGCTTATTTTGAATAAAAAACATGAATTCATTCAACGGAAACATAATTTACCAGAAAATTTATTACATGGACAGCTTGGAAGCAGATGTGTTGGTTCAATGGGTGTAGAGTCGTGTCTAGCATCAATGCACGAAATAAGGAAATAATTTTATTAAAAGCAAACACAAATTAGGCTGGCATGTTACAAAAAAAAAAAAGGTGATAAGAATAGGTCTTTCTTTCTCCAAGCTTGATAAAATAAAAATTAATGACTTAACGGCTTTAAAAAAAAACATGGTTTACACTTAATTTTCTAAAAGGAAATGGATGATTCAAGTTATTGAAGTTCTTATTTATTTCTCAAACGACTTCTAGAGGGAAGGATGAAAGGAAAGCTAGCTATGGGAAGAAATAAATTTGCTTAGTGGCTAGATTTACTATTTACATATGATCACTGAGAGAAAACTGAGGCCAATCTGTAGAAAGGAACCCATTCAATTTAATACATCTGACTCAGGGGAAAAAAAAAGAAAAGGCATATTAAAATCAGGAGAATTTTGCACACAGTAGTTAGACTTCTGGATCATGCCAGCATGCCACTTTTAATTCTTCGATGAACCACATTATACTGCTTTCTATAATGGCTGAAATAATTTATATTCTACCAATAGGGTACAAGTGTTTGTGTATAAATATACAAAACATTCTGTTTGGTAAAATAACTATAAAAATACAGATTTAGAAAAATTACATATGAACACACAGAGAAAACCCTCTGAGGTTAAAGATATCAGGCCCAGATAGACAAAAGTGGAAATATGGCATCATGTCCACCCCTACTGTCCACAATCTGGTCTCTATTACATGAGTGTGTCACTTGACAAAGCAAAGGAGATCCAGGTAGACTATGGAACACAGGATACAGATTCCAAGACTTTGAGGTGGGAAGACTATCTTGGATTGTTTGAATGGATGGATTATGGGCTCAGTGTAATCACAAGGTTCTGGGGAGGGAAGGCAGGAGAGAGAAATGAGATGAATTGAGAAGGACTGGAATTGCCATCTCTGTCCTTGACAAGAAATTGGGGACCATGAGAAAGAGTATGGGCAATGAGGAAAAGAAGCTGGAAAGGCAAGAAGACACATTATCTCTTGAGCTCCCTAAAGGAAACACAATTTAGACATGCCTTGGCCTTAGCCCAAGAAGACATGCTGTGGGACTCTTAACTGTAGACTTGCAAGATGAGAAATTCATCCAGTGGAAAATCATTACGCTGTCAGGACTTGTTACAGCATCGATATAAAAAGTAGTAAAGTGGGCTGGCATGATGGTTCAGTCAGGAAAGCACTTGTCTTGAAAACATGAGAACCAGAATTTGATCACCACAACCTATAAAACAAAAACTAAGAAAAGCCAAGTGTGGCTATATGTGCTTATAATCCCAACACAGAGAACCAGAGTCAATCAGACCCCTGGGATGATGGGCTGAAGGCCTGCCTTGCCTACCTCCTCATCCCCTGGAGACAGCGAGGATTGGAAATCCTTGCTAAAGTAGTCAGTTTCAGAAACTCTCATGTAAAAATATAGATTCTAAGCCAGTATGAAGTTCATTACCCCCATATCACAATGATCATAAAACACATCTGATACTTGGGAGGTTCTTGCTATGAAAGAAAGAAAAAGAAACCCATCTCCACATTAAAAAAAAAAGACTGGAGGTTGGGGGAAAAATAGAGTTTGAACATAAAAAGAAATTTTGGAAAAGCTAATAAGATTTACAGAAAAAGAAATGAACAGAGAGGAATACCTACTCTTCCTCTGTAAGTGAACTTGGTATTAAGCTGACTCCTGGTGACTTATTATTACATCAATTAGTGCTATTAGTGCTTCTCTCAACCTCATCAGAGAAGCTTCAATTTGCAGTAGATAGTGATTATCACCGAGACCCATAGTTGGCCAAAGCATAGGAAATAAGAGACTCTAAAACGTTCAACCCTAAAGGAAACACATATAGTAAATCTTTTCCTCCCAGAGCTCCAGAACCATCCAGGAAGAGGTTAGAGAAAGAGTGTAAGAGCCAGGGGTAGTGGACAGCTACAAGAAATCGATGTCCTCTGAACACAGTGGGAGGTACATATATAAACTCATGGTGACAGCGTGCAAAAGACATGCCCAAGTTCAAGCCAGGATAATCCCCAGCATGGAGTTGGCCACACAGTCCTACCTGGGATCAGGGTATTCTTGGTCATTGTTGGCTACTGGAAGGAGAGATGGTCTCCTCTAAAAGTGTAGCTCTGCCAAGTCAACAACAATCAAACAAAATTTGTTGGGAAGAACAAATTTATCTTAATGAGTTAACAGAAAAAAATATTGCAAAGTTGGAGAGGCAAGGAAGTGGAATAGATCTGTAAAGAATTGGGGAAGGGAGAATAAATATGACCAAAATACATTGAACAACATTCTCAGAGAACTAAAAATATTGTTTTTAAAAGGATAGGAGTTGATATATGTTAAATAAACCAGGAACTAAAAATGCATTTATTTAAAAAAAAAATAAAGTAAAATGTAAAAGCCGAGACTCTGTCCATAGAAGCACTAAATGGAGTTCGGGGGGGGGGGGATCTTCCAAGACTTAGGGGGAAATTAAAAATAGGCAGTGGAGAAACTTAAGCTTATATACATTGGAAATAAAATGAAACTTCTAGGAAGAAAGAAAGAAACTGAGCCATATTAAGGATTAGCTTGTCCAAAAAGAAGCCTGGACTTTGCCCTTGTCTCTGGCAAGCATCCTCAAGTATCTTTAGTGTCCTCTCAGGATTACCATGGTATTCCACAACCTTTATACAGTGTCAGACTCACGCAAGTTTGAGGAGCCATTACCATATGTTGTTCTATGGTTGACCATAGAAAACGGGCAACCCAGGACAACAGATGCAATATTTTACTCTGAGCTGGAACACTCTGATATACTAAACACGATTGGAACATTTGCTGAATCCATGAGATTTTAGTGGCAATGATATGCCAGGCTTTTTTGTTTCCTATATCATTTAATGTTATTGTGTGTATAGGTATGTCATAGAGGCGGCACATGTTTCTATAAGAGTAGGCACATGCCTGCCACAGGATACACATGGAACCTAAAGAACAACCTAGGGTGTTGGCCTTTGTCCTTTACCAAGGTTGAGGCAGATTCTTTCTTTTATTCTGCTATTGATTATTGTGTGCATCAGGCCGCCTAGCCAGAGAGCGTCTGTATGAGCACTGGGATTGTGGAATGCATTCCACACCTGGTTTTACATGGATCAAGATGCACTACCTTGGGTTCTCATGCTTGTGTGGCAAGAGTTTTATTCTCTGAGCAATTTATCTACCATCAAAGTTTTAAATAATTTTTACTGTTTCAATTAAAAATCTCACAGTCACTTAACTATGACCAGGAACCTTCATTCTTCCACTTTTATCCCTTCATTATTCCATGTCCATATCTTTATATATGTTCTAACTGAAAAGTTCAGGCTGCCTCAGAAGTCAGCATTTAACCCAGGTTGGCTTTGAAATCACGACCACCCTGTTGTAGCCTCCAGTTTCTGGCATTATAGGTGTGTGTATCCTATAGGTGTGTATTTCCAAAGTGGAAATCCTATCAGTTTCCCAATCTAGAATCTACTGACTGAAGGCGAAACGATGGCTGCAGGAGGAAGGTCCCTACTATGATGCTAAGTGTGCCTGCTAGAGACTTCCCAGTTCTTTCCAAAGGTATAATCCCCCCCCATCTCCCTCAACAACTGGACATAGTATAAACAAAGAGAATAGAGACACTATATACTGTATTTGAGTTGGCACTGATAACAGGTTTACTCTCACCTTAATAAACACCAAAATCATGGATAGAGAGTCAGCTTATCTGCTTAAGTATATGCCTTGAAAGCATGGGAACCTGAGATTGATCCACACCACATAAAGCTGGGTGTGGTGGTATGAGCCTGGAATCGCAGTGACACAAAGGTGGGGGGGGGGGCAGATCCCTGGATCCTGATGCTCAACAGGTTTAGCACTCTGTGAGTTCCAGGCTAGTGACAGCACGCACAGGGCCTACCTAGCTCTGCAGCAGATGGGGTCCCAGAGCTGAATGGAGAAGTGGACACACACCTTTATCCCTAACCCAATTGACAGCCACTTGCAATTGGAAAATTAATCTTATCTAAGGGGATCTCACTGAATGAAACAAACTACTCTCAAGGGTAGGCCCCATGCTCAGCAGCAGAGATCCAACACAAAATGAACTTGATGACAACTTTGGAGCTTCTTTGTCTCATGTTATATCAGGGTGTTTGTGTTTGTTTGTGGAACTGAACATGCCTAATGCTAGCATCTCTCCCACTTCAGTCCTTTAACCACTAAAGTGATTGTTGTCTGACATAGAATCAGATCAAGTAGAATTCTCTGAATGGGATTACCCATTGTCCCATTGGCCAACATAAAACATTTGTGCTAGGAAAAGAGTCAATATCTAGTGCCATCCTTAAGAGCTTAAACATGCATGGGTCTCATGGCATCTCAAGTCATCTCACTGATCTTGACATCATGACATGATCATGACAGCAACCTATTAGTAAGGCAAGCATGTGCAAGTCTCAGTTGTGACTGCTCGGTCAGATGCAGTACCTTTGGCTCTAGTGTATTAATCAGTATGGCCTGGAAAATATACAGATGATGTAGTTGCTGATCAAACAAAAAAAAATCCATCTTTTAGAAAACAGATCCAATATCTTATTGGAGAAAATCAGGAGCATAACATAACGGGAGCCCCAAGTCTGTGCAGTGTTGTCAGTTGACGTTAGGATGGAGGCAAGGGTGGTGCAGCAGGAAAAAGACAAATGTCAGCTAGAGTTATCAATGAGGGTGAGATCTTAGTCCATCCTCTCCCATCTTGTATATTTCCCTCAGGAAAGGAGATTCAGCAGAGGACTTGGGAAGCTGCTTCAAGAAATCATGTCCAAAGTAGGCAGACTTGAGCAATGCTGGGTGGAAGACAGTCCTGGACCTCCTCTTCAGGTCTTCACACACACACACACACACACACACACACACACACTAACACATTTGGCATCTGAGTTTTTTTCTTCTTTGCCACCACTCTAGGATCTGCAGAACAGATAGGACATACTGAAGATGTCTTCTGAGGTCATCGTTTAGCTGCTACATGGATGTGAAAGCCTACTGTCAACTTGAGTAAGTTTTGTCTTCACTCAAGAACAGTCTAAGCTGCAAAGAGGCACCGGTCCAAGCTCATAATCATCAACACACAGTCAACACCAATAGCCTGCACGATACTGTAATGTTAATGTTCTACCTCTTTATCCAACTCAGAATATTTCCAAAATGTAATGTTACAGGGCCAGCCAATCCCCTATCATTAGGAAAGCACTGTCCAACTTTCCCACCCCACATCAGCCCATCTCCCGTGAGTGTTACATAATTTTATAAGTGATGATTTCTGTCTCAAAATTTACTTTCCAAAGAACCCGTTCTGCAATAGCATATTATTTACAGACATAGAAAGGGCTAAAAGGAGACAATTAAAGGAGATGAAACAGATGTGGAGAGGAGATGGGAAAGGGATCACTATGTCCTTGGTAAAATTTGCTAAACTATTTGATTTTTAAAATGACAACTGTGCATTTGATAATGATTCAAGTATGGTTTTAAAAGATGAAAAAAATGATTTAAAAAATAGTGTACTGGGGGAAATGTTCAAGTCAGGGTTCAGATTTATTTCTGCTTGAAAATCTTCAAAACTGAGCTCCAGGAACCCCCGTGATGAACCAAATATCCCACCTTCTTATCACACTTCCTCATGCTTTGCCATTTTACTTTTATCCTCATTTCCTGTCCTTTTGTAGATGCATGAATGTTCCTCCACCACACATGCCACTATAGAAACACAAAGCCTCTAGATCATGTTTTTCTTCCCTGCCTCCACACAATCAGGCTGCCTTTGAAAGAAGTAGGAAGCAGGTAGGACACATTGAATTCATCTGATGGAGTCATCTTGTAGTTGACACATGGATTTGAAAACTGATCTTCAACTGAACAGGTTTCAGTGCAAGGTGTGTTTAATTCATCTTTCTAACCAGAAATAGATATTTGATGATTCAATAGATCAAATACAACTCGTGCTGTAGATTTCACAAAGTTTCTATAGAATGCTCTAGGATTCCCATGGTCCATAAAGTATTTGTCGTATGTGCAGAAGGACTTGAGTTCACTTCCCAGTAGTGCTGGTTGTATACTTGCAATCCCAGGCCAGGGAGACAAAGACAGAAGGATGCTTGTGGTACTTTGACCAGGCAATCTACGCTTACTGCTCAGCTCCAAAGTCCATGAGAAACCCCATATCAAAGGATGTGGATAGCCTTCCTGAGGAGAACACTTGAGATAGTCCTCTGGGCTCCACATACATTCACATACTTACACATGCACATACATGAACATGTGCACACACACATTTTTTAAAAATGAGTTCCAATTATAATTGTCTATCTTAGAGTCAAGGACCCTGAAATTAATAGTTTTAGGAGAAAGTCAAATTTATCAAGGACAATGACTTGTCAAATAACAGTGGATGTTCATTAAAAATAGATGATGTATAAGATCTAGATTCATAGCTACTCAAGACAAGGGAGTTATTGAGATGCTTCAGGTTAACTCTGGATGTACCAGATCAACCCTATAGAGAACACTAAGACTAACTCTCTAGAAAACAATTCAGTCACAGCTTAATGGCATCCACACTGCTTTCATCCTCCTGAGAACATCATTTCACATACTTGTATTGGACTTTTTCATCTGTGAAGTTAAGCTATCCACACTT
Source organism: Mus pahari (assembly GCF_900095145.1). NCBI lineage: Eukaryota > Metazoa > Chordata > Mammalia > Rodentia > Muridae > Mus > Mus pahari. The sequence continues at coordinate 36,203,342 of NC_034609.1, read as the reverse complement.
TAAACAAGGTCTGTGTTTGTTGAGTCCCATGAGCAATGCTGGTATTACAAAAGACAGAACCACCCAATGAACAACCCTTTAAATGCTCGCCTTTCCTGTGGGTGTCGCCTGCTTGTCTTGTGCTTCATCCTGTGTGCTTATAATTGACATCTTCAGGATATAATAAGCACAGGTTTGAATGCAATACTTGAAAATGAATTTTAATACCAAGTGATGTTCCAGACCTTCCAGAGCTATTTTCATGGCATTTGCTACATACTAAGATGTTGTCTCTCACCAGTGGACCCATTTACTTCATTATAGATTAAAAGTGTGCTGTCATACCAGCTTTTTCAAGGGGTTTTGAAATCAGAGAGGAGTACACCATATTCTCTATACAAATTTACACAGTGTACATTTGCCAAGTTCTCTGAGGAAGTGAAAAAGATAATGAAGAAGGACATCACCCATCTGAAGCATGCAGTAACCTTTCCCATAGACAACTGCCAACCAGGTCACGGCTCTTAGGAAAGACTGCAAAGATACTGAAAATTGAATTATCACAATTAACAATAACCTTTGTAACTTTTTTCATATTTGGACCCTTTCAAAGAATAGAAATACGGACGGGACAATGGCTCAGTAGGTACAAGTATCCATTGCCAAACCTAAGAGACCCACGTTCAATTCCCAGATCCTATGTAATGGAAGAAGAGAACCAGTTCCCACAATTTTCCTCTAAAATCTACATCACACACACACACACACACACACACACACACACACACCTTTTACTAGCTTAAGAAAACTCTTCTTTGGTGGGTCAGACTCTGAGAGCTCCCAGAGGTTATTTGATTCTGTTGGTCTTCCTGTGGTGTTCCTATCCCCTTCAGGGCCTCCAATCTTTTCCCTAGTACTTCAATGAGAGGCCCCAACCTGGCCATTGTTTGTCTCTGCGTGTCTGCAGATGTGCAGCTCATTTTCCATGTGGGTCCCCCAATAATTGGAGCCTGACTGTAGGAACATTTCCCAACAGGACTGTCTTGTCTGCCCTTAGTGAGAGAGGATGTCCCTAATCTTGCAGAGACTTGATGTGCTGGGTGAGGGGATACTGATGTGGATGTGGTACCATCACAGAAGAGAAAGGGGTGGGTGAGGGATTCTATGACAGGGGGACTGGAAGAGGCAGCATTTAGGATATAATAAATGAAAAAATTAATAAATGAATGAATGAAAAAATAAATAAATAAGAAAGAAAGAAAAACTTCAATATATTTCCCTAATTTAAAACTTTTATATAAAATCTCTTAAGGTATATTCTGCATTTTATTTCAAAAATGCATTTTATTAAGGAAAAAGGAAACAATTTGTTACAAACCAGGAAATCCAAACCATTGGATGTCTCTTGCTGTGTAGACCGCAGAGGACTTTGTGGCTTCACCATCTGTAAGTGTCCACATTTCAGCTATGGTGAGGTCATTACTGGTACTAAATAAAAATCATAACCTTAAAGGATTCAGAACTGTTATAAGGGCTGTGCTCTTTGCATCAAATGATACTAATTCTATGTTAAATACCACTTTTGTCACATGTGTGTCTGTCTCCGTCTGTCTGTCTCTCAGTCTGTCTCTCTCTGTGTATGTGCATGCGTGCACTTGTGCATATGCACACAGATATAGATGCCATTCACCAACAAAGGTCCTTTGTCAAATCAGGTCCTTTACGATTCAGTCAGGGACTTAACAGAACCATTAATATGGACCTTGTGCTTTGGGAAAAGAAAAGCAGATGTTCTAAGAAGAATCATCAACAACAACAAAACATGGAAAGCAAGATTCTAGTGATGCTGAATTGATATATTCCCAAGTTTCTTTTACACACACACACACAAACACACACACACAAAGAAATTAAATTTTTACTTTGGAGGCACCTGAAGGGGTGAACATGAATTGCAAAGTGCTTTCCTTATTTAATTGGCCTATGAACTTCAAAGATAATTCCACGTGATTACCTCGTTCACTTGACCTGAAAGTTCATATTGTTACAAGTTTCATAAAGTTAAGAAAATGCTTCCACCTCCCTTTGTATACATATGCTCCAATCACTGTGGACTAGTGAGTATATTATACTGATTATTGGTCCTTTTTGAGGTCTTAATCATCCTCCAGGAGATATTACTAGAATAACAGTTTGAGCATAAGTCTGATAAGAGAGCCAATATCTATTACTTTATCTATTCGTTGCAAGCTAGGGGGCATGTTACAACTCAGACTACAAGGTTGGAGGTTAGTGCACAGCAAAGTTCATATCAGTGGCAGAACTGTATATTAGAATGAGGAATTGGGCTCTCTTGTTATCTCCTTCTTCTCCAACATACAAGAGGATACTCCACAGAAAATCCCCATGAGAGATCAATGAAAATTTGGCAATTACCTCTAGAAAAACATAAACCTAAGGAATAACTGCTTTAGTGTTTGGGGAAATCATCTTCTACATATATTTGAGGTAATACAGTTGCAATTAAAATATATATTTTTTGCTGTGTTGGGACTTGTTTTGTGACAGGTTTAATGGAAAACATTGTACAGTCTTTGGGAAATTACAGTTGCTCAGGGTCTTAACCAGTCATCATGAAATAATGACGAGAAACTCTCAGTAGAGACGTGACATCACATTCCGACAACCGCCATACTTTCTTAGTCTTTTTATATAGGAATTGTGTGTTCAGATTTAAAAGTCAGACACTCAAAACAAAATGCATTAAAAAGTATCAGAAAAAGAGTCAAATAGAAAAAGAGCAATACAAACAAGCCAAAGACAAGAAAACAATTTTTCAGACTATTGATGTATTGAATGTAATACAGAGAAAGGCAAAGGGGCTTTATGTATAGACTTTTAGCCATTGAAGATGCGAACACCAGCCAAACAGGATCTCAGAAGCATGTCCAGGTTCATGAACAACACCATGTGAAGACGAAAGCAAACAGGACATTTGGTCTGAAGTAAAGCAAGGCCATTTATAGTCCAAATTTGAGTTCTTACCTCTAACAGAACTTATGTTTTACAGGGTGAAGAGAAGGGCTAAAGTTTCCACATTTAAAAACCATAGTTGTGAAGCAAGTTAAACTTGGCTTTGATCATGTGCAGAAGTTGAAAAGGGACACCAATCATGAGCTCCTTTCTTAACAGAATGATGGCTAGAAGGAGCCCATCCCTAAAGGAGACTGCCTGGAGCCATCCTGAGCTTGGACGTGGCAAGATGGCCATGCTGCAGATCCATCGCCTGTACGGTCAGGGTTAGAGCAGTTCTCGTCCTCTGAGAGCCCCTGGCTATGAAAAGGAACTCATCCTTGCAAGTTAAGAGGATCATTGCCAATCAGAAGAAGTACTCTTTCTGATTTTCACCGACTGCGTTCTGGATATGAACCTCGCTTTTCAAAACCGCCTCGGCGCTGTCCACATTCTCTGACCTTTTTGCCTCATTTCTTTTGTATAACCTTCTCTGCTGATAAATGCGAACAGCTATGGCAGAGACGCAGAGCAAGATAAAGATCAAAACAGCTATCAGACCTGCAGAGGAAAGAGAAAAGAAATACCCAGTCAGGGCCTTGATCAGAATAGACACTGTGTCAACCTCATGGCTTAATTAGTCCAGGGAATATTATTTTCCACTGAAGTCAACCATCTGTAAGATATAAACCAGAAACAACAAAACTTCTCGCCTTTTCTATTCAAGCAATTCTGTAATAGATTAAGTTTACTTAGGGATTCTATCAACTTTGCAGGGTCTCCTCCATTTATCCTGAACGTGCATTATATTGGATCTGCTTCATGGGTTTCCTTTCATCGGGAAGCATTACTTAAATAATTTTATGACCAAGTGCTGCTTCATAATAAAACACGAAGACATTTTAATTATTTTTAAAATTATAATTAAGCATAATGCACTAGAAGGATCATGTTTTGTGACTGAATACCTAACAATCTCCATGAAGCTTATTTTCCATCAACTATTGAAGAGGAGTAGGTCATATACCCAAATAGTGCTAGTAAAATGTAAATATGTTAAAATTCTTTCTGCGTGAGGCATATTGGGTTTCAAAACTCTGTGTTCTTTGTAAGTATTTGAAGTGTTACAATTCCTAGTTGAGCCCATGGTTATCAACTTTGGGGTAACAGTCGATTGATCCTTCAAGTGGAACATGGACCCCCAGATAGTCCTTACAACACCCTAGGATGGGGATACATAGGATGTAATTAGGTATTCCATAAGAGTTCTAAGGTACCTGGGATTAAATTTTTCACCAATGGTGCATTATGAAAATAGGGGAAAGTCCAGTGGTTAGCCCAAATAAAGACCAGGACATCAGACTGGAGAACTAGCCATTGACTTTATGAAGCAGAAGAGATTGCACTGTCAGGCAAAAGCCAAACTCATTTAAGGATGTCCTCAATGAAACAGTAAAAATTATTCATTTCATTAAGTTTTGATGCTTGACTACAAGTCTTCCTAATGGGCCATGTGTTAAAATAGAAAATATTCATAAAGTATGTCTGGTCCATGCTGAAGGGTGATGCCTGACTCCAGAAAATACTCTGTAAACATTTGAGTCATGAGTTAAACTGATCCTTTGTGCTTCAGTCACCCGATTTTTTTATTTGAAAGGCCAACTAATATGCAAACTATTGCCGCTCGGGTACCCGTCTTTTCCTGGTTCTCTCTAAACTGAATGAAGTAAATCTGTTATTCAAGTAAAATCACCTAATGGCATTTCATCCTAACAATAAAGTTCAAAGAACCAAATGAAAATTAGAATTTGGAAAATTATCATTTGTCACCATGATTTTGAGAGTTTCCTTAAAATTGTCATGAGGACATGAATGGATGAATGCAAGTTGTGTGTGTGTGTGTGTGTGTGTGTGCATGTGCACGTGTGCGTGTGTGTCTCACACACACACTTTGAAGTATTTTTTAGAATCTTTTAGAGAAACTAGGCACTTTCAAGATAAAACATTATGTAAGTATCTTAGAGGAGATATAAGCTTTCATTGCATTGTCCAAATGGGTCTTGAATTCATTTTCAATGAAGCTCTGGTTCAGTCTTATACATGAATTTAGGTAGCTGCCACATGCCCATTTAATGTGGTTTAGCTGGCATATGCAGTTTGGGGCCTCTTATGGATGTGGGTTATTAAAAATATAAAATATTAAAATAACTATGGATCAAATTTGGCTTAGTAAAAATTGAGATTCTATATCCTTTTGTTTGTTTATATTTTTCCCTTTAAAAAAGGATCTCAGGAGCCTTTGAACTAGGTCTGTAGCTAAGGATCACCTTGAACTTCTGGTCATCCTGTCCTCCATCTCTTAAGGACAGGATCGCTAGTGTGTGCACCCACATCCTGCTTATGTTGTTCCATGGGTGGTATCCAGGGCTTCAAGCACGCTGGGCAAGTACTTGACCCACTGAGCTACATCCCAAGCCCTCAGACTCCACTTCAGTACAGATAAATGTAGCTGTTTTAAACGAAATTAAATCAAGACTTGAAGGTATTTGGAAGTCTCAGTAAGACTCACTAAGCAGATTCTTCATGGCCCATGGTAATACTGCTGACGATGGGCCAATTTTTGAGTACATCAGGCTTACCAGAGAAAGATAGTAATGAATCTAATATGCATTTGGTAATTTTACTAATGGGTATCGCTACTTAATCACATCAATAACAAATTTAATCAGAGTATTCATATGTTGTTATATATTTTGCCTCTTGTCCCTGTAAAAACAATTCATTAAGTTGTTAAAGCTAGTTCAATCATCTTATTATAAAGTTTCTAGCTCGGAGAGAGGGATTCTGAAATATACATGGTGAAAATTGATAAAATATGTTAGAATCCTACTGAAGTTATAAAATAAATGTCACCATCACATCATCATGTTGGTCTAGATGGGACATCCAGATGATCTGAATCAGAGATGGACTCTGTATCTTTTTGTGGTTTTAGTTTTGGTTTTGGTTTTGGGTTTGGGTTTGGTTTTGGGTTTGGGTTTTTTTTCTGTAAGTATGTGAATTATCTCTTTCAGTTTGGGGCAAGTTTCATGTCATTGTCTTTTGTGGCCATGGAAAATGCCTTGAAATTACCTGTCCCCCAAACAAGCAATTTAATATATTCAGAATAAATACAATAAACAGCCCTGTTCTGTACTCTTATACCTCAAGCACCATGAGGATGTGTGGTTCTCAGGAACGATGTATGCAAGTTCCTGTCTGCGTGAATCTGCATCTTCACTGTCTGGCCAGGGACACTCCGTGTGTGCGCCATCAGTTTAAAACATCTAGCTAAGTCTATCCTCCTCTTTCATGCTACTTACTTTGTTTATAAACAAAGAGGATGGTTACCTACAGCTGAGAACACGAGAGGATTATCTACTCTGGAAAGTATTTGAATACATCAACTACGGCTACACACTGGGTTTGATTTATGACTGGCTGGCACAACAACAGGATAGAACTCTACCTCAGTACTACCAGACAGCACACTACAGTGGAGGACCCTATGCTGTGAATGAGCAGACAAATTGCACGTGGTTGGCATGAGACCTTTCGCATTTACGTGGCCATTTCCAGCTGCTCCTCTGCTACCAAAGCTCAATCCTCACAAAGATCGAAATGAGGCAGCATGCTGGCTTCATGGACCTTAGTAAGCCTTGAGGGCCAAACCTTTTTCTGCCGTGTGTGTGTGTGTGTGTGTGTGTGTGTGTGTGTGTGTGTGTGTGTGTGNGTGTGTGTGTGTGTGTGTGGTGTGTGTGTGTGTGTGTGTGTGTGTGTGTGTGTTTGTGTGTGGCAAGAAGAGCACTGGCTGAGACAATTTGTCCAAGCAAGAATCCTACTTTTAAATATTGAGCTCCTTACAAATCTTAGAACTTAAAGTAGGGCTTTACTGTTGAACATGTTTCCCTTAGACTATTCTGGTAAGTACCTAAACTCAAGATTAAATTAATAACTCAAAAACGGGGTTGAGTGGGGATGGTTGTTTTGTTTGTCGGGAAATTAAAGGAGAATTCTATTTCATGTATCTTTAACTTATAGATATTTAATTTAAGGGGAGAACAGAAATAACAAAGAGAATATTTGACTGTTATTATTTACCATCTAAAAAAGGGTCTAGCTGCTGGAGACAGTTTAAGTATAAACAAGAGACAGTACAAGACAGTACACAGATACCCCACCCCCAAACAAACTTAGACATAATTACAGACAAAATTAAAAGTACAATCCTTAAAAGGCCGGGGCTAGAGAGATTCCCTGGTAGTTCACAGTCTATACTTCTCCACAGAAGACTGGACTTCAGTCCCTAGCCCTCACATTTGCCTGTACCACGAGCTTCAAGAGATCCAGTGCCCTCTTCTAACCTGGGGCACTGTCTTAGTTAAGTTTCTATAGCTGTGATAAAACACCATCACCAGAAGCAACATAGGGAAGAAAAGGGCTTATTTCACTCTTACAAGGTCACTTTCCACCAATGAGGGAAGCCAGGGCAGGAATTCAAGGGAGGAACCTAGAGGCAGGAGCCAGTGCAGAGGTTATGGAAGGATGCTATTTGCCAGCTTGCTCCTCCTTGCTTTCTCAGGCTATTGCTTTTATGTAACTCAGGACCACCTGCAGGGGTGGTAGTGGTGGTGGTACTGTGTCCTGTGGAGTGGACCCATCCACATTAATAACCAAACAAGATAATGCAATACAGACTTGCCTGTAGACCAGTCTTATGAAGGCATTTTCCTAATCAAGACTGACTAGGTTTTTGTGAAGTTGAGCAAAACCAACCAGCACTGACAACTTCACAGTTCACACACCCCACACATACACAATTAAAAAATAACATATTTAAAACACATTAGTAAGCGAATCAAGTATGAGGGCCACATAAAAGTTTCTCAAGTATATGAATTATCACATTATCTGGATATAAGGCTGAATGGTTATTTATTTTATGCATCCATATGATATTCGGAGTGCAGAGAAATGTTAAGGCACTTAACATTTCAGTGCTCTGATTAATAGCCTTTGACGAGCACTAATCAGGAAGAAAAAGCTTTAGTTCTGAGTTTGGTTTTAAATAACATATACCTCCGAGAAGATGCTGTCACAGTAAAGATCTTTTTAAAGTTTTCTTTGTGTGAATTCAGCAATTTAAATTTACTATGAACCACTTTCAACCTATTAACCTACCCTTTGATACAAACCGAAAGTGCAGTATTCTTTTAGAGGTGTGTCTGAACAACGAAATACCTACGTTAGTAAGCATTAAAGAAACACAAAATGAATACACACCTAACGTTAATCTCAAATTTCCCTGCTTTCACACGGGCCCTTGCAAGAAGCAATGATGCGTCTAAGGAAATAAATGCACACGAAGCAGTCCCTATGGCTTTAAGCTAAATACTGCTCATTTTTACACAGCTTAGTAACTGATCTTGGAGTGTGATGCTTCAGTGAGATTATCCACATGGACACAGAAAATTTCCAAGGATCCCTAGAATTCAGGAGGATTCTATGAGACCATCCCAGTGAACGTTATAGACCGCCCCCTTCTTCAAATTCGGTGCCTGGAAAGGTGTGCATAAGAGTGAGTCTGTGAACCCACTCTTGTCCATCAAAGGTATCCATCCAGGATGGGAGTCTAGCCAAGAGGCTCCACCCCTTCCTGAGAGCTTTTGGCTCTTAATGGTTGCTAGGAGTAGGGGAGTTGCTCTCCTCAGTACTGTAGTTGATGGAAAGTTGCCCGTGGCCTAGTAGATAACCTTCCACTTATGCTTGTTCGGGTAACCTAATTAAAACTTAATGACAGTGGCTCACACAAAACAAGAGGCAAGAAAATAGGGTTGGGGCTCCCTGTAAAGGGGTTCAGTGGGAATGGACTAAGAGGGGTAAGAGAAGGTAGGAGAGAGTAATAGAAAATAAACATCATCAAAATACGTTATGTACATGCGTGAAATAATCAAGAATAAAAGTGTAAAAAAAAATGCTAAGATTCATTGTATGGCAATTGAGATATGTAAGCCATTCCCACTCCCCCGTTCTGGGAATTGAACCTAAGACCTCATGCTTGTTGGCCAGGCATGCTACCACTGAACAACATCCCCAGTGAAAATATATGGATTCTTCATAGATAGTTTTCTGAGACTTATATTCAGTATTATGGTCATAATAATAAGACCCCACCCAAAAGGTCACTCATGCATCCCAGCTACCTCCGATCACTGCAGAGTCACTTTTGATTGCATGAGTGAGGGGTTCTCTGTCGTCCATCGTTCCAGAGTGATCTACGGTAAAGGCACAAAAAGGGACAGGGTGATTCACCCAAGCAAGAGGAGGAAGTGCTGAAGGATTCAAGTTTCTAACCAGACCAAAATCATAGAGACGAATGTGTGTGTGTGTGTATGGGGGGGGGGGTCCCCACAGTTCTCAATTTTAACAATGTCAACTGCAAACGAGCATGGAATCAAGACTCTAGGAAAGGATGGGTGGAAGAGAGTAAAAAAAAAAAAAAAAAAGCCGTTCCCAGAAGCCATCTTGAAAAAAAATCACAACAGAACTAAGACAATGCCCACTCAAAACAAGTCTGAGGAGGGAAAGAATCTTTAAGTCACCTGCAAATGAATGTGTCCTTTCTCTGGATGTAGCATCAGTGCCAGCAGGGGCCACACAGCTGGACTCAGTCACATGCCCTGTCACGGTGACAGGGGCTGGGGGACCGGGTTGCAGAGCAGCCTTCAGAGGTGCAATATGGCTGAACTGCACCGCAGAGAGGCAGCCCGTGAAGCCATGGGCTGCAGCCAGTGCGGTCTCCTGGTCGACATCACTGTATTCTACAAAGAAACAGCACAATGTGATTAAGAGCGGCCAACAGGAAAGGCGGTAATGCAAGGCATCCGATACCTTGCATCCATGGACACGACAGCAAGACATGTATGTCCAACTGCCACCTCTTCTGTCTTTACTGAGAGAAATAGATCAGCTGCATCTTTCTGTTAGCAGTGCTGAGACTTCAGGGTTAATGAAGAAAGTTCGCAAGCATGGCTCATTAAGAACACTGCAGTTTCTGCAGATGATCAAAACAGTCCGAATGGATGAGGGGTCACATGATTTCACAGTGGTTTTTGTTTTTTGGTTTTGTTTTTTTTTTTTTTTTTTCCTTCCTTTGAGACAGGGTAGCATGAAGTCCAGGCTACTCTCAGCCTCCATACACTATCAAGGATTACTTCGAACTTTTGAGTTTCCCGGCCTCTATCACCCACGTTCTCAGATTACCAGAGTGTACTACCATGCCTGGTTTTATTTGTCAATGAGGATGGAGCCAAGGACTTTGTGCATGCTAGACAGCTACCCTTCCGAGAGCCACATCTTAGCCACTGACATTTTAGAATAGATCAAAGTATATTTATTGTGTGCGATCGATATCAAGATATGTGTCCTAGGCTTAGAGATTAGTTCTGCTCAGCTTTTGAGACTCAAGCCAAGAAAATAACCAAAGCTAGAGGGAAAATTGGCCTTTGAAACTCCCCTGGCAACTGCCCAACCCAAGAAGGTCCTCCAGCTGGGAGATTCTGATGCCACGTGACTCCCTCTGAACATTCCAGGAGACTAACACCAGCATGTTGTGGAGGCCAAAATCCAAAAGTATTAGGATGTCTCCTTATTCATGTCCTGCATTAGGACCTTCGTAGCACAACGCTTTCTGTCTCAGTGGTAGCCTTTTATGAAGAAATAAACTTGTGACCTCCATGAATAGATAACCACTCCTCCCATGTTAATAAGTCTGTTCTGGATCGGAGTTTAATTCCAATGCTAATTTAATAGCTAACCAATAATAAAGATAGCAGTTGCTTTACCAGAATTAAATGGAAACAAAGGGAATTTGTTATAGAGCTGTTTTTGCTTTGTTTTGGTGTGGTGTGGTTTGGTTTGGTTTGGTTTTTGAGACAAGGTCTTACATAAAGCAGGACAGCCTTCACGTTACTATTTAGCTGATACTCTAGCACTGATTTCCCAAGTACTTGGATCATAGACATATACCACACCCAGCTTTTACTGTGGCATTTTAAAGTATGAAGATCATCATACTATGATGTGTTCTTCCATCCAACAGGTTCAGAAATGGCACCATCACTTTTCCTTACATTTGTACATGTATGCACAAAGATGTGCCTTTTTCTGTCAATCATGTAACAGACACTAGGAGCTTTTAAAGTGTATGAAACACATTGTTTTAAGAGATTTTTGTCTTATTATTTAAATTTCACAGTGGCCACAGGAGTATCTTTTTGCTGACACATAGATGTGACACTTAGGCTCAGAATTGCTATTAATGAGCTATCTGTTGTTACAGGGATATAGACAACATATTCTGGACCCCAGACCTACTGGAAACCTCAAATGGCAGCCTCCTTTTGTTCATGGATCACTTTATGGTTCAGCCTTTCTTTCACTGTCCTGGTATCTCCAGCAATGTCTTTTGTTGTTGTTGCTTTGAGGGCTATCTGGGCTTGAACATTATTTTTTTTTTAAGTAACTCTGGGCATCTCAATTCTGAGCCTGTCATTTCTTGTAATAGCTAGGTTTCTGAAGACCATTTTCTTTTGGCTCCATTTTCATTCACATTTTATATCTAATGATAAAAAATAACATTGATGAAAGGTTTCCTATTATGAGACTCATTCTCTATAAAAAGAATCCTGGAGATTAGGGACACAGCATCACTTTTTGGTTATGGCCTTTAATCATTTCCAGAAGAGTTCATCATCTCCTTCTTAATTAGCCATACTTAAAATCCTCTGTTCATTAACCTGAGAGACCCTAACAGTAGCGGTGGAAAGGCTCAACAGAGCTCACTCTTGGAATAAGGACAGAAGGAATAGGAATCCAGCTGCTGTACATGCACAGATATTGCCGTAACAGCCTCAGAGGACAGTTATCTGGGCCCAAATATTCTGCCTTGGGAGGCTGTGACCTGATTCTCCGGTTCTCCTCCCTAGATATGGATAGCAGTGAACATTTATCACTCTGTGGCTCACACAGGAGATCAAGAGCTCCAGAGATTTATATCACTGACCCTTGTGATCGTTTGTCAACTCGGCACAACTTAAGAATCACCTGTGAAGAGAGTCTCAGTGAAGGATTATCTAGATCAAGTTCATCTAGGCACATGTCCACGGGGGATTGTCTTAATTAAGGTAATTGATGCAGGAAGATCCAGCCTACTGTGGGTAGGACGTTTTGCTAGGCATGGGCAGTGATCTGTATGAGAGTACAGAGATTGTGATGATCACAGGCAAGCAGGCTAATGCCCATGCTCACATTTGTGGTATCTCTGCTCTTTACTGTAGATGTGAAATGCCTAGCTGGTTCAAGATCCTGCCTTGACGACTCCATGATTGGAACTGGAAGCTAAAAGGAACTTCTCTTAGCCCTCAGTGCCTGATGTTAAGTTGTTTCACCACAGAGAAACAAAAATCTTTTGGTCTCCCATCACTCCAGTCACACTGACAAATGTACGAACCCTCAATATCTGTGAGTTCCACATTCTCACATCAAAGTAACCACAGACCCAGACTATCTTTTTAATACCAAATGTTCATCCCTGAAAACATACATATACCTGACACGGTACAGACTGAGCAGGTTATACTTATATACACATATGCATGCTATAGCAACTAGCTAAAAAGATACTATGAATACGAAAGAGAGCCAAGAGGGATAGATGTAAGAATTTGGAGGGAGGAATGGAAAGGGTAAAGTGTAATTTTAATATAATCTCAAAAATGAAAAGAAGTAAAAAAAAATTTAAAAATAAAGTCAGATTTAATATTTATTAGTAAGGCATGTCAACCTTCACAAGTTAGGATGTAAAGTATGACATAACTATGCTTCAAATTATGTGTATTTTTTATTTATAAAGGCCATTCACCCACTGGAAAAAAAAAAGAGACTATGCCTAATATGGCACATATTTCCTTGACCCTATTCATGAAACAATAGAGTATAATGACTAATTGCCTAGCATTTCCATTGTCTTAGGCATTATGAGTAACCCAGGCATGACAACAAATATGTGGGTGGCATATGCAGGCTATATATTAATAACCTCACATTTTATGAGTCACTAGGCCATCTACAGACTTGAGTGTGCACCCGATTCCTAAAACAAACTGCCCATGCTCAGCTGGACAACCATAAATTCAGACCTACAGATATTTATAAAAATAAAAAAAGAAATTTTATTTTAAGAATATTTTATGTTCGGAACATTTTATAACTTCGATGATTTCTAAAAATGGCATATATGTTAATACCAATACTTTTCATATTTTCTACCATGTTCACACATTGAATAAAAGTTATGGAAGCTTTTTAAATATTCTTAAGTTTTGTGCCAAAAAAAATATAGTAAAGATTTATTTCCCTAGTGAAAAGATGCCTCATATGAGGAAGTGAAAATATTTTTATCAGTGGAATTGCTGTATAAAAACTTATCCCTCTCAAGCTTAAAATGGGTAGTTAATCCTTTACTGTTTATTATTGTCAGAACTAAGAAGGGAGAAAGGAGTCCCCTGCTGTTAGAGTATACACTTTAGTGAGAAGACACATAATAAACATGGGAATAGAATCTAGTGATGTTTCTACGCAGTAAGTAACCTGGACATTCCACTGAATGTGTGTTGACTAGGGATTGGGTTGCCTTTTGCGCTGACTGTGACAATGCCTCTTTCTATGGGGGTGTTTTCCCCTTTGTGTGTGGAGGTCACTACTAAACATCTGACTCTACTAAACATCTGACTCTATTTCTTCTTTTCAATGTATCTGATACTCCTGTGAGTCTATCTTTTGCTTTCCCTGGGTTATTTTCTTTCAATATTCTGCAGAGGACACAGTAAATCAGTAAACCCTTTCTTTTTAAAACACATTTACCTTTATTATCTTTTGTTATGTGTAGGTGTGTGTCTGCATGTGGAGATGTGAACGTGAGTTACAGGCGGCTGTGAGCTGCCCAGTGTGGATGCTGGGAACTAAACTCAGGTCCTTGAAGAGAGCAGCAACTATTCTTCACTCCTGAGCAAACTCTCCAGCCCCACAGAGCAAGTCCTTTTTAATACGCGCAATTTTAAATTAGCTTGAGAATTTTCACATGACTATTGTTTGGTCTACACCCTTTTGGGATGGACTTTATTCTTCCCGTGTCTCCTCTGCAACTTCTGCAAGTCTATTCTACTTTATCATCCACTAACCAACCACAACTTATTTCTGTTCCCCTTTATCTTCTAGGAGCATTTTCCTTCCCCTTCATCTTCTAGGAGCTGAATGCAAGTGTCAATGTAGGCCACTTTATCGAGTTTAATTTTCAGTCAGTTCTTCTAGCTCCTTGTTTCATTTTGCTTTGGTTTTACTAAAATTGACTTCAATTACATGTACTGTGTTTAATCTGTGTTGCCTGTCTTCTTAAATAGCTTAACTTATGTAGAGAATGTTGATGGTTGGGGTTTTTTTTGTTTTGTTTTGTTTTGTTTTTGCTTTTGTTTTTTTGTTTTTTTTTAATTCTGTTTTCCTAGAAGTTGAATCCCTTTGGGTGATTAATTGTGACTGTCAGCTTGAGTGGATTGAGAGGAGTCTGGCAGATTAGTTAAAAACAACATTGGGTACTTTTTACAGCATTCTGCAAACTCTGGGTGTTTCCTGAAAGTATTAACCAAGAGGGAAAGGGAACAGATGCCCCTGAATGTGTTAAGCATAGAGCCCCAAACCCAAAACTTAATTCTGTTTTCCTTTGCTTGCTAGTGCCCAGTTACTTCCTGCCTCAGATAGTTGAAACCCAGAGACTGTAGGTCACACAGGAGTCTGCCCCCCCCCCTGTAGTGTCACATTGTCCTAAGCTGTCAGAAGAAACCACTCCTCACAACAAAATGGAAATGTATCAAATAGAAGCTCATTGAGAAACAGGGAAAACATGCAAACTAGGATGCTCTGGTACTGATCTTTACACATATAGTCTAGAGGCCTTGGTAAGCCCCACATTCCCAAGAATCTGTAAAATTCAAATGCTCTACATGACAATTCTCCAGGAGAGCTCAAAGATACTCCAGCCCTTAGATAGAGAACCCACTGGATTTCTTCCATCCAGACATGACCTTTCTATTCAACTAAAACCAAAAACTCCCTGTTTCGGGACCTCTGGTAGAAGGGTTAGCATTAGAATTGGGCATGGGAAGAAACTTCTAGGGACTTGGCATTCTTCTTCTCAGAATTCAGTCCAGTTGTGAGACAACATAAATGGAGTAGACTGAGGTTTCTCGCAAGCCTTAGAAAAGTCTCCACATCCCCCCTATGTTCCGACAACTACTCTAACAATGTCAATGAGCAAAATCTATTTCTTTGCCATTATTTGGTTCCTACAGTGCCAACTCAGTGTGAAGGACTAGAGAAGTGAAGGTAGAGGAGAGAATTGAGAACAAACCTTTTCAGCTCTTGTTTCTAGTCATAAAAGTCCTCAAGTGACTCAAGACGTTTGGGGCAGTCTTCCCTATTAAAAAAATAAGCCTCGATTGTATATGCCAACAAAGGGAGGAACTTCTGCTTATGTGAAGAAGAAATCATTTAACAAACAGCCTACAAGAAAAATTGAGTTCCAGGAAATTAGGATTTGATGGAGTGCTTTTCTATTACAGAGAAAGGGGTGTTTCTAGGAAGATATGGCAGTCAGTGTAAGAACAATGACAAGGAGTGCTTTATAAAATTCCTCATGGCTCTCATAACCTACTGCGAATTAAAAGTCTAAGAACTCAAACAAGAATAAACGCAAGTAGTTTATAATGTCTTCTGTAGAAAGAGGGGGAGGGCAGCTTCAAAGAGGATTTCAATAACTTTCATATGTAAGATAAAGATAAGGAAGGATTGCCAGAAAGAGGTGTCATGAATCACAGGAGCTCACAGGAGCAGCCAAGGCTAGAACAAGCAGATGTTTTTTGCTCCTGTATATATTTACACCAAAAACAAAAGCAGCCGTGAATGTGAAAGCAAATGGCAAGGTAGATGCCAAAAACTATGGGGACAAAGGAGAAGTTAAATCTCCAGGCACACACAAACCTACTGCTTGCAGATGTGAAACTTGACAGCCCAATTCATACAAAAGTTACTTGTAGGCAGCTTTCTCGAGAACCTTAATGCTCTTTCACTTCAGAAGAGCCGATCTCATCTTAAGTGTCACTGGACATAGATGTGCAAAATTGGTGTCTTTGAGAAATCTAATTCCGGTTGGAGAGACAGAGCAGGACTGAAGAGCACGTGTTGGTCTAGCAGAGGATTGGAGTTCAGTTCCCAGCACACAGGTCAGATAGCTCAGCCATCTGTAACTACATCCCCAGAGGATTTGATCCCCTCCTTCTAAACCCCCTATCCCCTCCCTCCTCCCCCTGCTTCTATGAGGGCATTTCCCCACCCAACCATCCACTCCTGCCTTCCCACACTGGCATTCCCCTATATTGGGTCATCAAGCCTTCACAGGACCAAGGGCCTCTCCTCCCATTGATGCCCAACAAGGTCATCCTGTGCTACATATTAGGCTGGAGCCATGGGTCCCTCCATGTGTACTCTCTGGTTGGTGATTTAGATCCTGGGAGCTCTGGGGGGATCTTGTTGGTTCATAGTGTTGTTCTTCCTATGGGGCTGCAAACCCCTTCAGTGATCCCATCCTCTAACCTTTGTGCGCACATAGGTTCACATGCATACACATGCACACATAGACACATAACTGAAACTGAACTAGCATCTTCATCTAAAAATGAAATCAACTTTTCTAAGAAAGTTTGAGTATACTTCCTTGGCTTTGTAGATTTTTACCTAATATATCCTTGGAATGAACATTTAAACCTTCCTGAATATCCCCTTGGAAGACAGAATAGATATGCTTAGACCACATGGTGTTCTGTTTTGTTTTGTTTTGTTTTGTTTCGGTTTGGTTGTTTAGACCTGATCTAAATGTCACTGCCTAAATCCAAGTGTATTTTCCCGGTCTACAGGCTCAGAAGAGATCAAAGATCCTTAAGGGTTGTCACCTGTAAACATACTAAAGCAACTGCCTAGTTGAGTAGAGTGAAGGCGATCTGCAGGTTTTTCAAATTTCTTCTAACACAGAAAGAAACCCACAAGCAGGTCTCAGAACTCGGCCACAAAAAGATAAAGGAGGCACAACCCAGCAGAGGCAGAACCATGAATTGCAACCTACCTTTCCACCATCATCCTTAATCACTAACAGAATACCGATGCCGATTTTCATATGTAGTTACACATTTGACATACAAAACAACAAAGACCAATTATAAACCTCATCCAGTCTTTGAGTAGTGATTTTTTTTTGAGTTTTTACAATGAATTAAATTACATCATTATTCAAAACAAGGGCATAAATTCCCATGAGAAGTTTTATGCAACTTTAAGATTATGTGATTATCTTAATTAGGAGATTTTTTTTTAAAATGTGGTATAATTGTAATCCAATAAAAGCTTAATGAATTATCAAAACAATTTATGCCTACATGTTTCTTTGATTAATTACATCTCAGAGAAATCTCTTATTATAAAATCTCCTCATAAATGTTTAACTTAGGGAATTTTTTGACAAATCATTTACCCTTTTTAACTATGTATATACATTGTGTATGTATGCATGTGGGTATGTGCACATGAGTACAGTGACCATGGGAGCAAGAAGAGGGCGCTGTATCTCTGGATGTGTATACTGGAAACCAAACTTGGGTCCTCCACAAGGGAGGTACACACTCCTGACATCTTTTCTTTCTCTTTTACATGGGAGCTTATGAAAATTGTGAACAACATGCTTAATAAAGATATGGCCTGCTTGCATCTCACAGGAAATATGAGAATGAAAGGGGTCAGTTTTCCTCTCTCTTCTTCAGGATTGAATCTGAAGTATAACAACTTGTTTTTTCTTCTGTCAGTGCTAACTAACCTGACTTTCAGGAAAAACTCAGGAATAAGTGATTATTGGTACAAACATTATCTTTTGTTCCATATCTATTGTTCCATTATACTTAACAGGCAGCAATGACAAATGCAATTGCTAATGCTCTAACCAGTCGTAAAGCTTATTACTGGACTAAACCATTAAGTATCTCCTATCAATGGATGTGCCCTCTCTCCATGGCAACAATACTGTGTCCACACTCTACACTCTGGCCAACACTTCCTACTCTCCCCTAGCCACACTTTAATAAGTTTACTAAGACTTTATCTTAACTGGCACATCATAGCTTTATTTGTTCAGGTATTCCTCGTATAGACACATTAAAGCATGCTCATAATTAAACAATGCCTCTTTCCTTTCTATTTCAGAATTGTTTTGATGTATTTTTTTTTCACCAGGTTTCTAGATTTTTATCAGGTTTCCTGATATGATATGCTTTTTGGATCAATGACTTTCACTTCCGCAGTTGGGATTTTTTTGAAGTGTAAGCAGAGTTCTAAGTTTTATGGTGCTTGACAGCCAAATGGTAGCACTGAGTGAGACAGCTCACTGGGAGAAGTGTGCTTGCCCATCCCACAGGAACCACTTACTCATGATTATATGCTCTGACAAAAAGCCCCAATTTCCATCTTATCATTTGTTCTATAATTACAATCAGGAAATGTGTTTCTTTTGGCATCACGACTGTCCCTTGGGTATTGTGACATGATGCATCTCAGCTCCAGTCACATAACAGGATTAGGAAAAATGGTGTTTATGAGTGTCTAACAAAAGCCAGCTCTCAATGACATAAAAGACCCTCTGTAACTGACCCTCATCGGACAAGGACACACAGCCTTGAAGTCAGTCTGCCATTTAAAGTCCTATAGGTTATAGAACTGATGAATTCTCAAAACTAACTCTTGGTCTTTGTATCTTCCTTATTCTAACTTGCACTTCCTTTTTCAATTTGATTTAAAAATAACTAGTCATTATTTGAGAGTTACCACACAGCTTATTAATGAAGTCAGTGTCCTTGTGTTATCTAGGTCACCACATTTCACACTTCTGGCTGGTGAAGTAAGTTTTGCATAAAGGAGTCCTGCACATCGCTCCTTGCTCTTAAACCTCTTCTGGAGACATTTGATAAACTCACTTTCCCTTGCTGACCAAACTGTATTTATATCTGGCCTAAATCTGCCTGGCAGTAGGTATACTTCTTGGCTCTGTAGCCACAGGGAGGGGGGGGGGAGAGAAGACAGCAATGAGACATGATACCACATAGCCATAAGCCATTCCTCAGAAGGAACTGAATAGGCACTGGATTCTCATTTCAATAGACATCTAACACATACAGTTATCCAGGCATATATCTCAAGTCTTTACTGAAATTGATGGATTTGAAAAAGCAAATGGGATAGGATCTATCAATATGGACCTATCTGAAGTGAGTGTCCTGGATAAGACCTTAATCCTCCTCCCATAGTTTAAAATCTACTATTTTTCCTAGAGTTATTGAGTCCCTTTATGTTTTAAGTATAATTGGAACTTAGAAATAGTTACTAGATTATTCGTGGAACAATTTGATATGACTTTCTAAAGCTTCCCCACTTTGTTTAGTATCTACTAGTAATATTGAACAATGACAGTATTCCATCCTAATTTTAAAAGAACATTAAAGAAACTCCAGAGATAATAGAATTTTCTGTTTTCCTGTGCTTTCATCAAAGAAGTAAATGCTCAATAGCTTTGGTTGAAAATGTAGACAAAATGTAACTAAACAAACATATGTTGATTTTAAATTCTGCCTCTTTCAAGAAATGTTCTGAATTCATTGTTTTAAAAATAAGTATTTTAATACATTTTAATTTGGAAAGAAATGGGCTCATTTCATGTAAATCACAACTAGGTTATATTATGTTCAATTAAATACACAAGAACATGCTACAATTACTGTAAACATCTTCCTATAAGCTCTAAAAGTACAGGCATGATGGTTACCTCACTGATCATGGCTCTGTATATGCAGCAGATAATTACAAAGCATGTGTTGAACTAATATATGAACCAATGAGACAAATGGACTAACCAAACCAAAAAGCATATTTGATGAATATGAACCCATGAAAATGTGCCTCAGAGATCTTCAGCTAGACTCTAACTGCCAGGCTTCTCAGTCTACTTCAAACCTACGACAATGTGATGCTTCTCATGGACCACTCCTGGCCAAGGACTAGAAACAGCATGTATTCTAATTTTGCCCAATAATGGGGCTCCTCTGATTGGACTCAAGAGCACCCAAAAGACTCAGGCGGGTGTTTTTAGACCGTACAGTGGTAGAACAGACTTCTGTTTCAACCCCAGTCTTTGCACTTGAAATGAAAGTTGCATAACTTCTCAAACTCCTTCTGAGTTTGCATGATTCAGCCAAACCCCTCTATCTTTTCTCTTGCAGTGTTCTCTAAATAAAAATCTCCCCATGTTTACTCTCTTCTTGGCAATTGTTTCTCAAAAGACCTCTATCAAAACAACACATAGCTTCAAAAGTGAGCAACACTCTGGAAAACTAATAACTTCATTAACCAGCTTGTTAATCTATTTTGTGATAACTTAATATATTATACTAGAATATACTATTATGCACTCTAACATTTTATAATGAATTCATTTGCCACACAAAGTTTGACTACAAGTTACTAATTGCCTTTGAATCACAAATGATTAGTCCTCTCTCTAGATCCATACCTAAGGTACACGCTAAATAAATAATCACTTATACTTCTGGGAGAATACATTGATTTAAGTTATGAAGCTCAAAGCTCAGTTTGGATTTTAATCAAAATTTTTCAACATGAATGACATACATTTGAGTAATAATCAATTTGAATAAAAAACATTAACATCGTTAATTCCATATGACTATCCTACATCCATCTGAAAAGGGAAAACAAATGTCATTCTACAGCTTTGTTAAGACAATCCTCCTCACAGAATGCATCTGAATGTCTGAATTATTTTATAATATATTTAACATATGTCTATTCTCAAAAGTATTTTATCAGAAATCCTGGTGTTAAATTTGAAGGCAAAATATGGTGTCAATATTGTTCATAACTTAATATGTTTGTCACATGTTCTGCAGATTACATATATTCCTCATTTCATAATCCGATAGAACCAAAAGCTCTTGAAATTGGGAGGATTTTTATTCATTTGATTTTTTATTAGTTTAAACTATTGTCTGAGGACTACCATGCACAAAACCCTTCTTAATATATCTTTTTGATATCCAGAATGCGATATTGATTCATGCTTCCTCTCAATGACAGAATATATTATAATAATAATGCAATCTGAAAGATGGACACACTTTTACACTATGGGATACTAACCTGTAAGTTGTATGAATAGAATTACCCATGTACACTTAGGTTCAGTGGAAGACCTCTTTGAGTTTGCTTATCAAGTAAGGTTTTCAACAGACTGTCCTCAGCTCAGGGTGTGGCTCTATTGCCTGGTACCTCCTCTGCGCCTCATCATGGCTTTGTCTTGGGGTCTCATTGCTCCTCATCTATTTGCCCCATAGCACAGAGTCATGAAGTAACAGGGAAGAAATGAGCCCCACAGCTAAAATGAGTGTGGGCTGGATTATCGCTACAATTTTGTCACTGCTGCTATTTACAGCTGTTGACTTGGTCTCATAATGAAGATGTAGGTGGAGTTTCAATTTTATTTAAAATTTAACTTAAAAATAAATTTGTATTAACCTGACTCATTTACATGTCTATGGAATTCTGTGTGATATTTTCACACATGTATATGGTAAGTTTTGACCAAATCAAGGGTCCAGCATATCCATTTTCTTATTATTTCTTTATATTTGGAGCCTGTAAATGCCTCTCTTCTGGTTCTTCATGGAATAAATACTAGGTTATTGCGAACTGTCTACACCCCACTGTGCAGTGGGACCTTACTCCTTCTATCTTTTTGTTGTTGTTGTTGTTGTTGTTGTTGTTTTTGGTTTTGGTTTTTGGTTTTTCGAGACAGGGTTTCTCTGTATAGCCCTGGCTGTCCTGGAACTCACTTCGTAGACCAGGATGGCCTCGAACTCAGAAATCTGCCTGTCTCTGCCTCCCGAGTGCTGGGATTAAAGGCTGTGCCACCATGCCCAGCTTTACTCCTTCTATCTTACTGTAAGCACCTCCCCTTTCTTCATCCCTCCACAACCTCTAGTCATCTTTATTTTGCATTCAGATTGACTCTTTTGAGCTTCCTCATGCAGTGGGTGACATAGAGCATTTGCCTTTCTGTGCCTGGCTAACTTCCTTTAATCTGATGACCTCCAGTTCTATCTATTTTACCACAAATGACAGGATTTCATTCTTTCTCAAATTCCTGTTGGCTTTCTGTGCAGTGCTATTGCTATAAGTGGAATAAAACACTGTTGTTATGAAAAGAAATGATCTGAACAACACCTTCTTTATAGATCCAAACCTAAGCCACCAATTCACAAAGGCTAACACACACACACACACACACACACACACACACACACACACACACACCTCCACACCAGCCTAAGCCAATAGAAACATTTCCCTGAAGTAGGCATAGAGGTTTCTCAAAGTCAAGTCGCGAAATTGTGTTTTGTTTTTAACTGAGGGTCTAGCTAATGTTTTGGTTTTGTTTCTTTTTTAGCTTTTAAAAAACTTTCCCCATTGTAAAGAGTTTATTGAAGATAAAAGAATTCATAATTCACACAATTCAGGAAGGCCAAAGTAATGGAAGAGAGTGATAAATGAGAACAGGCTGCATGATGTCCCCATGCTTAGTAAATTTTGTCTGTCAGAACAGCAGGCAGTGTTTTGACCTGGGAGAAAGAGTTTACAAGAGTTTACATGGTTTTGCTTACGCTCAAGGTTAAAAGTTTTAACATATAAACTATACTTTCCCACTGTATTTAAAGATTACTAGTAAATATTTCAGTATCTACATAGCTTGATGCATTTAAACAAGTCTTCAAATCTGGGATGGTGACAGAGGACCAACTCACAACATTGTCTTCAAACAGGAATGTCGGTAGCTTGGTGAGACTGCTACATTCTGCCCTCTCAGCTGTACGTCTGCACTGGCTTGATAGTGTGTACTATGAAAGACACTCTAAGTGAAGCCTGAGGAGGACATCTTAGCAATTTCTCACGCTCCTGATTTTCTGTATTAGTTTCCAGAGGGACCATAGAGACTGTCCTGCTAACTTTGTATTAAAGTTAGATTATTTTTTTTAAGATTATAACATAGTTGTATTCCTCTCTTTCTTTTTCCTCCCTCCAAACCCTCCCATATTCCCCTTCCTGTTCTCCTTCAAATTCACAATTGAGTTGGTATGTGTGTATGTATGTATGTATGTGTGTGTGTGTATGTGTGTGCACATTCATATAGATATATACCGATGCAATAACAATTAATGAAAAAGAGACTGTGAATTTTAAGAATATATATATGTATATATATATACATATATATATTCTTAAATATAACCTACTCAGTACATAGAATGCTACTTGTATATATGTTTCAGTGCTGAGTATTTGGGATTGGACAATCAATGGGAGTATTTCCTAGGGGAAGACCACTTTTCCCACCCCCAGCTTTCCTCAGTTTCCTGCAGTGCTTTGTGGACTCCTCCCTGTCTGTCCACCTTGGTGTGCCTATTAGTGTCATCCTTGTCCAACTTTGATTTTTTTTTGAGACAGGCTCCTATCTGCTACCTTAATGATCCTTCTGCCTCAGCTTCCCAAATGCCAGGATCCTATTATATGCCACCAACTCAACTACTCGTTGCTCTGTGCACTTAAGTTTTATGTAGCCTAAAACTAATAAGTATTCAAATGCATAGGTTCAAAGGCAGGTTGTTTCATCTGCTGACTAACACATCTGGGTTAGGATCTGAGTCCATCCTAGAGGTAAAATGGAATCACCATTTATATCCAATGTGCTGGACTCAACATGTTCCTCAGAGCAAATGATATGTCAATATTAAATAGTTAGATATATGATATAATTATATAGTATATATAATTAACCCTGTGAGGCTCACTTAGAATTTTTTGTTATGTTTCCAAATAACTAAGTTTTGTTGAAGATACATATATATTTTGATGGCTGTTGAGATTTAGGGGAGTTTTGCTGCTCAGAGAACAGGAGCTCATCATTTTGGTGCTCATCACACTACCTGAAAGCCTATAAATATTTATAAAGCTAGCTATTAACCTTCTTCAGGGCCAATATTTTGATCATTCACCCATGGGTTTAATCAAACATTCTCAGGATTTTAAGATGATGTACAGGGAACATAAGGAATGATTAATCCAGGTACAAATAACTGACAAGGTCAAAAGATAAAAGATGACATGGGACAAAATATTCTAGGTTGCTACCAAATATCAGATAGGAATGAAAACCAGACCACAAAAAGATCCCATTTATAAAATAATGTGTCTCAGGTGTTTATAACTGAAAATGAAATGTTTTACATTGATTGCTCTGGTTTCAGTATAGTCCTTGTTGGTAACTGCATTTTTATTAGGATTTTTTTAGAGGTAGAATATATTTAGTTTAACATGATTGTTGTAATTAATAATAGAAATGAATAAGAATTATAAGGCATTTAGATGTGCCTAAGTAAGAATGTCTGTAAATACATCACATAACAGATGAAACATGGCACAAAGCATAGCCAAAATCATGTTCCCCAAATGGAAAAACTTCAGCTCTCATTTCCGCTACACCTCATTCCAGTTTCACCGTTAGGTGGAGGTCTGTATATTTTCCAAACATGCCAATTAAATTTTTTTTTGATGCTACTATCAGATGTTTGGCTTGAGGAAGCGTTACTTTGGCTTGTAAGCAGAGCGATACAAAACACCATGGAGAGAAAGAAGACAAGATGGGAAGAGGCTCTGTGGTGGCCAAAGAATGCAGGTACTTAGGCCACCTAATTTTGTCATATCTTAGTAGAACAGGAAGAAGAGAGTGGACAGGAAGTGAAGCTGGGCTATAAAGCCTCAATTCTATCCTTCCCCCCTCCCCTGGTGATAAACATCACCTTTCAAGGCTCTACATCCCATAGGGAAATGTGACATTCACACAAAAGCAGCTGATTGATATGTCCAATGCTGTTCCAATCTTGGTATTTCTGATGTAGGAAAAATAATATCAGGTTTTAGTATTGTTTTAGTCAGGATTACCATTGCTGTGATGATACCCCATGACCGAAAGCAAGTTGAAGAGGAAGGGGTTTATTTCACTCACAGTTCCATATGGCAGTTCATCACCAAAAGCAATGCAAGTAAGAAGTCAAGCAGGCCAGGAACCTGGAGGCAGAAGCTGATGCAAAGGCCATGGAAGAATGCTGAAGCCTGCTTTCTTATAGAGCCCAGGACCACTAGCCCAGGGATAGCACCACCCACAATTGACTGGGCCCTTCCTTATTAATCATTTATTAAGAAAATACCCCCCACAGGCTTGATGACAGCCTGATCATATGGACGCACTTTCTTAATTGAGGTTCCCTCCTCTCGGGTGACTTTAGCTTGTGTCAAGTTGACATGAAACTTATCTGGCACCATTACGATGACATATGGCAGAGATCAATGCTGTCTTCAGTCAAAGGAAACCATCACTACCGACAGCTACCTCCATTGTCACTTCCTACCCAACTAAAATAAGGCAAGGTATTCCTTTTGACATGATAAGGTGTGTGTGCACATGCATGTGTGTGTGTGCGTGCTCGCTCTGATTCACGCTTACACATTATGACTAGGGAAGAGGTTCACTGTTTTTACTTACCTAGCATTCTGCCCAGTACCAAGGACTTGACTGCACTGAATTCTGTGCCTGACGACAAGTAGGTTTGTCTCCTTGCATTCTCATCAATCTACAAAATTATTCCATGAAATATAGCCATCCAAATAACCATTGTTTTGTGTCAACAAAAAATAATAAGAAGAAGAGGAAGTGAAGAAAGAAAAAGAAGAAATTGTTATTAGGGTTTTATAATAGTTTAAGAAAGTGAAACTTAAAAACTTAGTCATTCAAAATCTGATGTTTTTTAATCTATGCTCAGATAGCTATCCACTTTTTCATCTTTCCCTTTAGTGTTTGGACCATCTCCACTGCATAAGAAACTCAAACTTGGTAAAGCCAACAAAAAGGACATGTGTTATTTTTTTACCTCAATAATTTTTTCTTAGCTTGGGATTTTTCCTGGAGTCATGCAGCTAAGAAATTTTCTTCTATGCAGAGCTGAAACATTAGTGGTTTTCGGCAAAAGCTTCTAAGGTGAATAATTCCATTTTGCAGTGAATCACATCCTTTCTTCAAACTTATTCTGATATTTCAGTCATTATTTTCTGTTGTAGAATGATTGCTGCGTTTATACCCATCTAAAGTAAGTGGGTTTCCTAAGAGGCCTGATGGCCCCACCAGTAGGTCTCTGAGAAACTAGACATCATTTCCTTTCTGAGCAAAATAAAACAGACAAGGCAAGCTTGGCATTTTATGCATCAGATAGTAATAATACCTCAGAGACGTTTGCCCAAACCACAAAGAGGGAGTGGAATCACCTGACCACATTTGATGACTTTATCTATGGTCTACTGAATACTGCGGGAAGATGTCCTTGCTACTGTGATTCATGGTTAACTTTCTGCTCTAGGTGCCTCCATGGCAGGGTTTCATGTGACCTTTGGATAATCTCTGTTACCTCCACAAAGACCATTCCTTCTTCTCTGTGGACCTTTACGTGGTGAAGCTGCCCATCCGCCATGCTCTTCAAGTCAAAGCTGATGACATCAGGCTCATGATACTTACTTAGCTTGTATCTTATCTGCAGACTTCCTGAAGTAGAAAAAACAACAACAACAACAACAACAAAAAACAAGTTACATTTTTAGTACAAAAATCCATTTTCAAACCACTTTTTAAAACATTCTAATCCTTTTAGTTTTTTAATATATTCACTTCCAGAGAATGATTCACCAGCATTCATTTTGGGTGTGTCTCCTCAACCTTGCCTCTAAAAGTCAGTTCTCTAGTGAAATTACAATATTTTCTAAATCAAGAGTAGACATATTGCTCATGAACTGACTCCTGAAAAAAAAAATCTTTAACTTCATTCATATAGGTCAACTCTGAGACTATTATGTACAGATTATAACATTACTGTCTATGAAGAAAAAGTGCAAATTCAGGTATTGGTACAATGTCATGTATGGTTCAATATTGCTACAGCATTCTTTTTACGTAACCTCATTTTTATTAAAAGAATATCCTTCTCATAGACTTTAAAAGCAACTGAGGAATTGAACTTTGAGCAAATGTAGCTTTACACAAGATCAGAGTAGTTTCCAAGGGTCCATGAGCTTAGACTTGGAAGGAAATTAAAGTGAAATAAGCAAGTTTTAGTCAAATTTATTATTCAAATGAACGGTATTCAGTTGCCTGCAGAGATTTCAATTAATTTGCTTTGCAGAACTCCTCCCAAATTAACAACAACAAAAAAACCCTCAATGTATATAGATAAACTTTGAGTTTGACGCTGACATGGAGGGCACACAAAATTACTCCTATGGTGGCAGCCAGTGCCCTTGGGCCATTTGATTTAAGCGAGCCAATGTAGTTGGATATTTGTATGCCAGTTTATTTTCCTCACCTGGAGAATTTATTTCTAAAATATTCATCTTTCATCCACATATGAGACAGAGAAAAACAGTAGTAAGCATTTTCCAGTGAAAAGATTTCTGCAGCAAACACACTTTGTAAGCCACATACCATTACCCTGCATGAATACAGCAATGGTTCTTAGGACTATTATCTTTATTGTCTGTTCGGACCAACAGGTCATCTCCTGGACATTTTTATGCATAAAACTGGTCCATTAACACTCCTTGAATACATTCTAACTTTGATTAGAAGAAAATACGTGTCATGCACAAGGAGACATTTTATTTTAAAGTAGAACACCAAAGCTGCATCAATATTCATATAAAATACTTAAGAGCTCCTAGCAAAAATAAAATATAAGTATCTAGAGACGTGGCTCAGCAGTTAAGCGGGCACACTGTTCACTGGCAGAGGAGTTCTATTCTAAGCACCCAGGTCAGGCAGCTCACAACCCCCTGGAACTCCACACCAGCTGCAGGGAATTCAGTGCACTGCCTCTAACCACCACCAATGGCACCTGCCATCATGTGCACGTGTGCACATCCAGAAATGAATTAAAATAATGAAAACCTACAAAACAAATAATATAAAAGCAAACCAAAGTTTACATAATTGATATAAAATTTCCAAAATTATAAAGACATAAACCCATCTGGCAAACTTAAAGGATCCTTTTGGATTGATCTATATGCTCATAATCAAAATCAAAATCAAAATGAAGATAAAACCTAGACAAACTTGTTCCCCTTCCCTTCTACTGTGACAGCGTTAAAAATCAATCTTTTCTCTCATCTAAAACACACTCACCATTTTTGGCAATGATAATTGAGAGATATTCTTTATAAAAGGAACTCATATGAAGTAGCAAGCTTGGTGCCCGTGTGGTTCGGAAGCTAAACTTGATCATCTCTCTGCTCAGCTTCATATCCCCATGAAATGAAGCAGCGTGGAAACTGGAGTTCTTGCTTAGAGAATAATTTTCTTGAAAATTGTAAATCACAGAAGACCCAGATCCAAAATATGCAGAAATCTCTGAAATAATATGCAGATTATATGTTAATTTCTTTTTAAGTACAAGGATGTTGCTTAAGTTACATGAGTTGATGTCTTATTGCTGTAGAATGAAGTACACAGATAGAAGACACAGTCCCAGGATAAGATAACACACGGCACTTCTGGAGATTGCCTTTATGTTAGAATGACATATAATTCATTAGCATGGTCTTATCTGACAACCCAAGCCTCCTGTCTTTTACCCTGCTAAACATTTGCTTTCTTATTTAAATTCTCACTCCCATCTATTATTTTGTTGCTAGGACACATACATTTTCTTGTAATTGGAAAAAACATGAAGAATGAAGTTTTTATTTCAGTATCAATAAACATAAATACCTTTATTTTATAATAATAATTCTTCATATCTGTTATAAAGAAGGCTAAGTATAGTGTTAATGTGAGAGGGATGTGTGGTTAGCAGGGATGGAATCAGTTTGTAATAATTTAACAAGTATAACCCTTTATCTACAGGAGATTAATATTTCACATTTACACACATGTATGGGTATACATATGTGTGTGTAAGAGGTCAGTGAAGAAGTCAGTTTTGAAGCCCTGAATGCTGTTTTCTCTGCTACTCTAAACATCTGAATGTTGATTTCTTTTGCTTATGAATGTTACTAACTCATCATAAAGCAACATTTTGAGTCTCTTGCCACTTTAGGCTTTTTAAACATAGTACAACGTGTGTGTGTGTGTGTGTGTGTGTGTGTGTGTGTGTGGTAACAAAATTTCTTGGTTCGTTCAGAAAGAACTGGAAATTTCAGTTAGAAAATGAAGGAGACTCATGGTGAAGAAGAAAAGTTTTCATTCACACTTTAGACCAAAAAAATGTTTCCTAGACTATTACCAGTGGTGTCTGGTTATTATCACAATTGATTTTGAAATCACAGCTTATTCTTGGTGTAAAAAAAAGGGGGGGGGGATGACCCAAAACAGTGCAGGTTTTGCCAGATTTTCATTAACTAACCTCTAGCGCTTTTTCTGCAAAGTTGCTTTGATTTGGAGCCAATTTCTTTTAGCTTCCTTCAAAAGAAGATTAAGAAGCCCAGAGACACTTCAACAAAGTCAATGAATTTAAATTAATTGGCTGTTGGTTTTCTTCTATGAAAATCTATGAAAGTACAATGCATGCCTGTATATTCAGAGAAGGCTATCCAAAACAATTACTCCTATGCTATGCTCTTTTCTTTTTCTTCCCCCACCCCCCGTGGTGTGGATTGGTGATTAAGAGAAACTACCAAATAACTACTCAGCTGCTTTAATTCTGTAGCACATATTCATCTGTTACACACCAAATATCACGCCACTATTTTCTTTTGCATCGGCAGTTATTAGAAAGTATTAGTTTGACTGATACAAAAAGATGAACATTTTTTCTACAGTCCTTTGCAATGCTGAACCTGTTCAACAAAAATAACAATACACCCTGGAATGACTTTTTTAAACAAAGGACTGCCCCATAGGACAGGTTGTTAACAGCTCTATTCTTTAAACACATTAGTAATAGACAGAGTGAAAGCAGATTGATGGATAACATTGAAGACATCTAAAGGCCACCATTTGTCCCTATTCAGCAATAGACAAGCATTTTTCCTGAATTGAGTTCAAAGACCCAAGAATTAAAATATGATTGGCATACAATAACCACTTTTCAAAAGAATATTTTAAGTGTAGCTACTTTTGTTTCAAACAGCTACACAACAGGCGCACGCATGCACGCACACACGCATGCCCGCGCGCACACACGCGCGCGCACACATACTCGCACTTGCGCTTGCCCATGCAATCTTACACAAGGCCTGCCAGGTGTCTTATTCATGGGGATACAGGTTTGGATCACACCTACCTTTGGAGCAGAATGGTCCTGCATAGGCAGAGGAAGAGCAATCACAGAAGAAGCCACTGGGCTTTTCCCTGCACTTCCCTCCATGGCGACATAACTTTCCATAGCTCCCACAGTGTCCTCTGCAACCTGGCTGCACCCCAGGGGTCACTGTGGCTCTTTCTTCCAGATCCAGGGCCATCCCATTCAACTGCAGGGACCTGATGCATCCTAAGAAGCCCCTCTGCCTGGTGGCGGTCCCACCTGCAAAGAAAATACTGCAAATGTAAGCATGGTCCTCTGTGTCATTCAGGACTTAAAGCACGACCAGGAAGAGGAAACCTTGTGACCTGATAATACTAGGGCAATGAGCAGCACAGGAAGAAGAGCAATTGGAAGCTGCGAAACAAACCTGTTGATTGAACACTAGCTCTCAGAAATGTACATCACACATTCTACTCTGATTTGCTTCTTTTTCCTGCTTTGCTGCTGGGGGTCCTCAAAAATACCATAAAAGTTCTCCGTCGGTGAGCCATGCCTAACCTTACACACGTCTTTTCTGAAACTTACTGAGTAAGCTTTATGCTGGAGAAGCTGTCTTTCTTCATCTTTTTATTCTGAAGAACAAAATTAAGACCATGATTCATCTTCATTCCAAATAACAGCATGTTACTGTTGTGCACTTTTGCTTTTTTTCTTATTTTAATTTTTTATAATTTCATATATATGTTCATATACACATATGTACATACATATATGGATAAGCATAAATATATCTAAAATATTGATCTTCGATTAGTCTAATAGTTTTAATTTGACAAATATTCCTAAGGAATCCTTAGTAAAGCATTCATATGAGGGTTTTTTATTATCCACAAAAAGATGAATATTGAGTATTGTACTATACTCTTCAATATATTTTTCATTTTCCTAAAAGTCAACATAATATTCATTGTTTTATATTGGGACAAATCTTAACAGAACTGGGAAAAGATACTGATGATGCAAGGATGGTGCAAGAGTGGTACCCAACTTGATGGTAACCAAAAGCTCTCTAGTAACCAACCTGGGGCTAATAAGAGAATATACTACCATCACTTTACTAAACTCCCATAACTCCTTATTCCTAACTGCATTCTAAAATTTATGTTTATACCCATAGAGAAGTGTAGCTCTTACCCCACATCAATAAAACTTCTCTATACCAAATGGAGACCATTACAGAAAACCACAGTAGGTCATTACGCAGAGATAATCAGATTGCTAGAACCCAGCCCCAGTCGATGAATCTAAAAAAGTCTTCCACAGAAGGCTTAGATAACATCATAGAACAAAAATAAAATAAACAAGAATAAAAGCCAGAGGACAGGAAGTCTAAGAGATTGTGTTTTCTAGAAATGACAGGGAAGCTACAACTATGAAACCTTAACAATATGGCTGCCCAACAAGACCTGAAGATTGGCATTATCAACAAACATGCTAACATGTTTAAATCTGAATACATATCAAATGGGCTACTTCAGTCACTGTAGTATACCACATAGAAAAATGCTTGACACACCACAACTGTGCAATAACCAGTAATTACTGCATTTACCCATCCATTTACTCATGCAATCACATAATGTCAGAATGGGAGATAGGAACTCCTCCTGAGATGAGGATGGCCAGAGTTTGCCTCATAGGGATGTTTAGTCACTGAAATTAAAAAAAAAAAAAAAAAAGCGCTAAGTCAAAGAACATTTCTGAAATAATACATTGTAGATGGGGGATCATAAAGAGTGAACTGGTGAGAATGTTCTGCTTCAAGAGCATGAACACTCCTGGAAACTCAAGTTTATAGATGCAATGGCCTCTAACAAAATTGCTCTGTCTGAAATATAAATATATACATTCAAACTTCATTTAATACCATGTGTACCTCTTCAGTGAAGAGCACAAGTAGCTTCAGATGGCATGTACCATATTTGTTCTCTATAAATTCAACAGGAGTAGGGTGTGATGTAGAGTCCAACACTCCATTTTTAATACTATCAAATCCATTAGATTGAGATGTGCAGAGTACATCAAGGTGTGTCTGAGAGGATATTTTCAGAAAGTAGGAACCAAGGAGGAAAAAAATCTCCCTAAATATTACAATACCATAGAAGAGAGAGAAAGACATTCTATTCTCTCTCTCTCTCTCTCTCTCTCTCTCTCTCTCTCTCTCTCTCTCTCACACACACACACACACACACACACACACAAATATTCTATATTTAGTTGTTGAGCCTTGAGGTTCTTAGATATCATTTATGTTATTAGAAAAACCAGAGAGACCCTGACATATTTTCTGGTTATGGCAATGAAGAAGTTGATTTTATCCAGAATTATAGAACAGCTAAGAATCTTAATTCCCCCTACATTTGAATAATCTGTCATTCTTTCTTCTGCCTGTGTTGTCAGGACAACTCTCTTCTTTCCATAACAAGTTGTTCCTTACCTTGGCTCCATATCTGCTTAGCAGCCTATCTGCTGACTTAACTCAATGAATACGTGAGACTCAATCTCTTCTACAATTCTTCTGGCATCCTTACTAGTATGTAGAGTTTTCTTCCCAGGAAAAGGAAAGCTACTACTATGGTTCACCCTTGGGATGGGGATCATTAGGAGAAGCTAGAGCTGCCTCTTCGCTGCCCTCCAATCGCTTCGTGTCACATTACATAAAACCATGGCGTATAAGTTTCATAGCATGAAGCAAATAGCAAATTGCTTTGTTACGTGTCTGTTGCACATGTTATGACATCACTGTAATTCAGGGGTTTGTCCAGTTCTCATAGCATGAATAATAACTATGGAATTCTAGGTTCAACAACTAAGTAGAGCCCATTTTTACTTATTCTAATTCATTTTCCTTGCTTATTATGCACGCTAGATTCATATAGAAGTTCACGCGTGTAATGAAAAAATAACAGTATAAACACACTTCGTTTGAAGCACAGGTGGCCATTATCCCAAGACAGCCTTACTTCTTCCCTCTTCAGAATTTGATCAAAGAGGAAAACACTTGCATTTTCTTTCATGACTCAAGCCATCTTCGGTTTGAACTGAAGTTAACTTCTCTGTGTTTTATTGAGCAGCTATTTGTGGCATCCTGTAGCTAATACTGGAACTATGAGAAGGATATGTACACGAACATGTCCTCAAATAGCTAATCATTGACAATATACTCCGAGGGAGAGGCGTTCATGGATGCTACTCGATGCGAATGTAGATATAGAAATACTGAAAGAATGAGAGAGGGTAGAGAAACTAACAGAAAATATATTAATGTATGTGTGTGTATATATATGAAATATAATCTTAAATATTGTCATAGTGATGAACATCTACCTTCAAACCTAGAATTTCTTTATTCCATACTTTCAGTTTATTTTTCTAATAAAATTATCTTAATGCCACCTTTATTGAAAACATGATATCTAATTAGACATAGTCATATTGTGCATGTTTGAGGATTTGTAACTGTACCATTGGGTTTCCAGTCAGTCACTTTAGTTTGGACAGAATTCTTCTGAGAAACACGTCTCATGTAAATAGGATTGTACTTGAAAGCTTAATTAAAGATTGCAGTGCCTTTCCAGGGTTAGAGTATGTCCAATTAAAATGAGTTGCAGTTTGATTAATTGATTCTGGATGTTTCTGCTGAGCTATTTTGTTGGAAACTATCTTCCAATTAATTTTCTATCAATTTACTTGCCATGCTGGATCAGACATAATGAATTCCGGAACCTCACAAACACCGAGTATCTTGTGAGGCGAATGCCTAACCTTTCCATGTGATTGCATCTAACTGGATTCATCCACACACATGACAATACTGAGGTCCTATAGCGAAATCCCTAGCTAGGTGCTGAATTGGAAATGAATCGGGAAGACCTGATGCTTTTATCCTTCTAACACATGCTTTATTCTCCAGAAATTCTTCTAAATAACAAGCATTATTGTCACAGAATTGGAGCAGACTGTGCCTATTCCCTCATTACTTTGTGTCAGGAAGACCTTTGAGATTAAATTTTGCTTTTTTTTTTTTTTTTTTTTTTTTTGAGACAAGCTATTCGTGTGCTCTCCTTGAATATGATTGTGGATTGGTGGAGGAAAACAACTTCATTGTCCTGGCAGCTTTAAAGAATGAAAGAGATCATAATTGTTATTCTTACCTTTAAATTCAAGGCTATAGAAAGACAGGCTCATTCTGACCTTGACACTGTGGTAGAGGAAGACAGACCAAGACCCACCCACAAGCTAGTTGAGAGTAAGAAATTGACAGGGCATACAGGTTTGGACCAGAACCATGCCGGGAGATTAGGAGTGTTAGGGAACCAGTACCTCCTCCTAACACAGTCATCCTGAGGGAAGACAGCCTTGTAGAAGAAGTAACGTGAGCTGCAGAAATCGGCCATACTAGAAACTTGTCTTTAATTATGCTGAGCAGTGATCTTAATTGTACAGAGTCCCAGGAGCACAGGAGGAGAGAGAAACATCGTCCCTTATGTTCAAAGAGTTATTGTGGTTGAAATAAGAAAGACTGTCACAGGCAGAATGCTCAGTCATCCCTGAGCCAAACCCAGGTGATGGAAACATGATCATGTGGCTACAGCCCTAGGAAAGAACAGCTCCCTTTGTGTTTCTGGCCTGTGGAAGCCATGCAATGGCTCTCTGATTTGAACACAATGAAGGATGTTTTAAAGAAATGTGCTGTTGTCAGTAGCAGGCACACAGTTACATGCTCTACTTGTAAGATTTCGTGTTCATCAAGGGTCATTAGGATCTTCCCACTGAGCGCAGGAAGGTCGACTCAGAGGGTTTTCAGGCAAATCATGAAAGAGATACCTTAAGGAAAGAAAAGGTACTCGCAACAAGTGATATAGGTATATGAAAGAAATACAACCTTTGTTTTAATAAATTTGTAATGAGGAAACACAGTTCATATCAAAGAAAATCGCGTGCCGAAATGAACATTATTTCAATTAGACTGCTTGATACTCTCTTACCATGGCTGTACTTCAGCATATCAAAAAGATGAAAGTTTAAAAAAGAAATACTAAGGATATAATTGAAAATTACATTTTCTAGGTACTTTTTAACAATGTGGAAAGATGAATTTATAAAAACCAGAAGATATTTGTGATAAATTTGTATAACAAAGACTTATCCAAAACATGGAAAGAATTTTTAAAAATTATTTATAAAAAGGAACACTGTAAAAAAAAAAAAAGAGAGAAACAACTCTACATAGTCATTTTATGAATTATATCATCCATGGGACCAATGGAGACAGGCCCCATCACCTGCTCAGTATATGCATGTTCTGTGACCCAGGGATTACAGTCTTGCATATTCAGCCAACAAAATAAAAGCACATATTCATTCTCCCTTATAATCACAAAGAAACATTTGTAACATTCAATCTTGAAATTATTTTTAAAAATCTTTGTATTGGTACTTTCAACTTTTCAACACACACACACACACACACACACACACACACACACACACATGAAACATATCTTGAATACATTTTTGTATTGGTACTTTCAACTTTCCAAAAAAAAAAAATCACAAATGATACCCTTGTAGAGGCAACTAATATGAAGAACTATAGCATGAAATGCCAGTGTGGACTAGTCTCCAATATCAACCTTTATGTAGGGCATTGGGAGATTGCTTGCTCTAAATATTTGCTGATATGATGCAATTCCAATGTGACATAAATGACTTCTTACTAGGTCAGGGATCCTTCCTTCCAACCCTCATCCCAGACTATTCAAATGGAGTTTAACCCATGTGAAAACTTGTCAGTAGAAGAATTTAGACAGGAAACGAAAATTGCAGAGCTGGTTGAATGAAAATCAATTCAGGGCTAATTTAAGAAGCTTCTAGGGGGGAAAATGCTGAGTTTACAAACTGAAATAGAAAATGACCACTGTCACATTTCAGTTTAAAAAATGATTGATTCTTTTTCTCTCCATCATTTCCGTGGTTGGAGAACGTTTGTGAGCGAGAGCAGTGAGGACTGTGGCCAGTTTGTTCTCAGTGTTCCATCAAGGTCAAGGACAAAGAATCAATACTCTGAGCATTTCCAGCATTACTGAGGTGACAGGTAGCATTTCTGAACAGACCATGCTTGATGAATCACACACATGTGCACGCGCACACACACACACACACACACAAAATCACACACATGTGCACGCGCACACACACACACACACACACAGAGAGAGAGAGAGAGAGAGAGAGAGAGAGAGAGAGAGAGAGAGAGAGAGAGAGAGCAAGGAAGAAATGGTAAAGACCTGAGGCCACAGTAAGAAAAGGAATAAGGAAGAGCAGGCTGAGAACATGGCTCAGTGGTTGATCACTTGCCTTGTACGTGCAAGGCCCTGGGTTAAAATCAACATTTCACCAAATAAAGAGAGGCAGGGCTATGAACACAACACAAACCATCCTTCTTCATTACAAGAAGCAACATGGTCTGGTTTTTGGAACTGTTTAAAGGGAATGGAAATGTCTACCACATTGACTCTCTAGTTTCCAGACTAATTATCATATACTTGCTCCAAAAAAAGGGTTTTGTTCACTGTTGTCCCTTGTCCACTGTGAACCTTTATCTTGCAGTCTGGTTAGGGGGAGATGATCAATCTGATATTTGGAACTAAAGGACTATTAAAGCCACTCTGTTCTCATCTTTTAGATGTAGCCCCACCTCTGCTTACAGTCATCATTACCTGACTTCTATTTCAGTTGTCACAAACAGCTGCTGCCCAAACAGCTCATATCTTTTCAGATGTGTTTTCTGTTTATTTCTAGTGGTTTTCCTCAGCAATGAAGGCTCTGCTCTTGCTTCAGAGTTCTGCTCTCTGGTGCTAACACACTCTTTGGCTGGCCTTCAGTGGCAGCGATGGGGTCAACGATCGAGAAGGCATAAAATTCTTTTCTGTTACCTCAGCACATCAGCCACTACTGAGAGCTAAACCAAAATTCTTAATATCGAAACATTTAAAAAACTCATATATATGTGAAGTCAATAAATACTGTCAACATCCTAGCTGGGGAAGTGGAAAAAATGACTTGTCAAATTAAGATATACTCAACTTTTATTTGTGTATAAACAGGTTTAAGTTAACATCTCAAAAAACTAAAATAATAAAAAAAAAACAAACCCATTTTCTAAAAAGCTATTGAAATATCTAGTGTTTCAAGCAGATAGTACAGACAATTTTAGGAAGCAACTATATTTGGTTTTGAATATTCCACAATACCTTCTTACCCATGCATCCATATAATATGTGTTCTTGCAGCTAAATGCTGGCCTAGCAAATAAATTACTCTTAGACTAAGCCTAACTTAGACTTCCAGTCTTTCCATACGTCTAGAGCTCCTTTGTGAATGAAAATACTTTTACTGTCTTCCCTCTCCAGATTCAAAGGATTTTTATTAGAATAACGCATGGTGAAGGCTGTAGTCTAACTTTCCACAATTATGTTGACTTCACCAGTTTGTCCCTATGCCCAAGTATAAATGACAGTCGTTATGCACACTTGAAAACGCTGATTAGTCATGATTATTTCTATGATGGACGGGTGAACTACAAATTAAGCTCTCGAACATGTAAGTAAAGGGGATTAAATTACCCTTTACGATTTCAACCAGAAAATCAATTACATTGTATAATGCAGAGAGTCTCACTCACCCATGGAACCACCCACTCTGAGAGGAGAATGAAGCTTAACTTGGTTCTACTTATTACTGTGTGAAGCAAGAGCTCCCAAGCAAACTGTTCGTTCACACATGACGTGTTACACAGGCTCTATGAATGGAAAGGCCAGGCTTCACAGTGAGCATATGCTTACAGAGCTGGTGGGATTTTGTGGAAGGAGGGGGAGGCTCCAAGATGTTTTCTCAGCTTGTGCTTTATTAGACATATTAGACCAGGGAACAACTTTAATCACAGCCATGAGTTAAGATAAAGGGGGGGGGGGAAGAAGTAAAGATATCTTCAGATGAAATTGAAAAGTAGGTAATAATATGAGGAAGAAATAAGCATCTTGCGTGAAAGAATATTGTCATGGGAAAGTCATAAAATCCTGAAAGCATCAACTGATTTATTTGCAAGTTGTATGCAGCTACACCTAAAATGTGTCCCCTCTCTGTTCCAACATACCTACTTCAGCTGCTTCTGCTGGCAGCTCTCACACACGTCTGCAGTAGCCTAATCCCACTGGTTTCCTTCCATCCATGTCCCTCATGGCAGTAAATGAGAACAGGGGAAGTAAATAAGCTAGGAAGTAAATAGACCATCCCATAATACTAGATCCACACGCCCTGCAAGGGCCTCCCATGATCCAGGGTATAGCTCAGCCTGACTTCCCCTGTATTCCGTCACATTCATTCTCTCCAGCCATATTGACTTATTCCTGTTTCCCTCAGATCTGTCAAACTCACTGTTACTACCACTCAGGATTCTACCTTCTGAGAAGTTCACAGGGCCCATCTCTACTCTACTTCCTCTGGTGTCAACTCAAGCGTTAACATCTCCCCACTCCCCTGTTTGAAATGTAAACACTCGACACTAACCATGGCCCTAATCACTCTTCTCCTTGTTCTGTTTCTACCTTATTTTCTTTCACTATGAGAATACACATATGTGTATATACACATACATATATACACATATGTATATAACTGTACAATGTGTATATGTATATATGTATAGACGTGTATATGTGTATATATGAATATACATATATGAATAGATATTCATTTCTCACCATTGGCTATCTCTTCCACTGAAATATACTCATTAGAAGGCAGAGACCCTTTTGCTCATAGTAAGTGCTTCATTAAATTCTCTCTAATTACTGATGATATTTTACTAGTTTGTCCCCCACTGAGCTCTAATTCAGTGTAACCTTTTTAATTATAATTTGTCTCTCATTGGAGTCTGCCTGCAAGCAAAGGGTCTTTAGTGGTAAACTTGCAAAAAGAAATACAATGAGTTGTTTGATAGGACTGTTGTAAATTGGAAGATTAATATTTTCTGTTGTGTACACTGTTTGGTTGAACGTGAAAGGTATTGGCTCCTGAGAGTGGTCCATTTGGTGGTTGATAGGGGCAGTAACAAAAGCAGCCCCTTAGGTGGCATTTTGACAGTCAGGTATCATTATATTGCATTATGTCACTATACCCTCAGTCATCTGCAAGAATGAAGATCTTTATTCATTGCAAATTGAACAAATGAGACAGCTCTCTCTCTCAGGCAGAGATCTCTCTCTTCTCCTTTTTCCCACTGCCTTTGACCTAAACGCAATCCAGATTTCCATTGCTTAAACTTCCCAGTGGCACAGCCACTCTAAGTCTGAACACATATGGAGATGTCAAAGTCCCAACTAATTGCCTCCATAAAGATGAAATCGCTTCGATCCTTATTCAAATTATTGCATATGATTGATGGCAAAAGACCCAAGCCTGTTCAAAGCAGTTTTCTGATGTCATATGATACTTCATTACCACCACCTGAAATCAAATTAAGGCCAGAATTCCTATCAGGTACAATATATAGTGATGCTATCTCTCGGAAGTTGAAATTCCTCCCTAGGAGGAAAGGTCATCTACAGGCAAACTGCAACATATTTCACTGAAAAATTCTAGGACAATTTCAGCCTTCTCAATTTCTAAGAATAGTAAGGCTATTTCCAAGCCACTGACAGATTTTAAATTGCAGTTACCTTTTTTGTTGTGACCATCTCTCATTTTTTTTTTTTTTTTAGAATTCAAGAGATATCTATGTCCATTTTCTGACGGAGCTTCTAGTATGGCATTAAGAGAAAAGTTATATATTTCTTCCAAGTGTACTTTATGGTTTCTCCACTCTTAAATAAGTCAGCTGAGTGGCCACAAGTCTGTGAGTAGGATATCTATCAGGGTGCTTTCATTGTGGAAGCTATTCATTAAACGTGTTTTCAGGGAAAGAATAAATAATGAAAATAATGAGGACATAAATTTATTAGAAGACCTAAATATGTCTTTGTCAAATATGTCACTAGCAAGCTCATTTCTTTCAGTGAAAGGACGCTAATAAGATTGTTAGGCAGCTGAAGGTATGAGGGGGCGGGGCAGCTGATGAATTTTGTTCTAAATATAGCCATTAGAAATGCCTGGATTGTAATTTCCGATAATTTATCATTTATCCTCCCTCATCATGTCTCCGGGTCTTTGTTTACATTAAAATGTCTGAGCAGGGATCAGATAAGCAATAACCCTTGAACTTCATGGTCTACAACTTCTGCAAAAGTAATTAGCAAAGATGCAAAAGAAAATGAAGCCCATGGAGAGGGATTCCAGTCTGGCATCCTGCAAACTCTGAGTCAGTGGACACTGTAAAGTAAGGGATCAGAAGAGAGCAGATAATAAAATGAACAAGGCAGAAGAGAAGCCGTTGACACTGAGCCCTGAGGTATGTCTTCTTGTTTGTTTGTTTGTTTGTTTGTTCGTTTTGTTTTGTTTTTTCTTTTCTACCATTGGCCTGGGTTTGATACAACACGTACAAGTTGGGAAGGAACATCACTGGTTGGCATTACAGGGGCTCCTTATTTCTGAGGACAGAGGCTAAAGTATCCCAGATCACACTAAAAGCCCCAATGGAATACACAAAACATAACATGTTATGCAACCTCTACATTTTAAGAAGTTAGGTGTGCAGAGTGAGGACATAGTTGCAGAGAAATTCGCATCTCTTAACTCGATTGATTTCAGGATATAAGTCATTCCCAGAATCTCAGCCACATTACCCTAATCTAGGGTAGCGATAATACCTACTATTACATGGATTGGTTATTAGGAAGGAATGGGGAACTTGGCACAGACCTGGGGTTTCAATAAATAATATTTTGACTCTGCTTTTAGGTATTTGTCAAGTTGGGATTGTTTTACTATGGCTCATCGCTAGACCTGCAGCATGTCTGTGGTGTTTTAAGAGAGCGACTTACCAACAAAGAGTTGACTATTGAGCTGTAACAGGACGTGGCCGTCCGTGGGAGCCGCTTGTATCTTCGGAGGTAGCTCATCCACCTGAAGGGATGCCTCTTTCATGTTCCTTTCCACTCGCACGTGATGCCACTGGTTGTCATTGAAGTGAGTGGGTGAATGCACAGAGAGTTCGAAAGGCCCGTTCCCCACGTCAAATGAAAAGGTCACTGTTGTGGGTGCTGGAAATATCAGATAGGAGGGTTTTCTAGGTGAGTCCTCAATACACTTAAGATAATGCCACACAGCAATCATTAGACACAGGCTTATATAAAAGAAAGCAATGACATCCAAACAGACATGACACTCTTGAGATGGAATGAGGGGGTAAGGTGCATCTTTGGGGTAAAAATAAAAGACTTTTAAAGGATCCTCTTCTGAATTAATCTTTCA
Organism: Mus pahari; assembly: GCF_900095145.1. Lineage (NCBI taxonomy): Eukaryota > Metazoa > Chordata > Mammalia > Rodentia > Muridae > Mus > Mus pahari. The sequence continues at coordinate 36,161,283 of NC_034609.1, read as the reverse complement.
CATTGACAAAGATTCAACTGTTCAGAGAGAGTACAGAACTAGCATCTGTAATTGATTATACAAAATAATCGCTTCATTGATTCAAAGTTTATATAATTTAACAGCATGAGACATGCATTGGATATTACGCTATTAATAGCAGCCTATGAATATATCAAAATAATAAGTGGTTCATTAAGTAATTTTGTAATTAATATTAGTCATTAACTGAAAATTTGTCTTCAATTTTAATTACTTCAACTTAAAACTTTTTCTGCTGCTAATGAATTTATCAATATTTTTACTGAATTATCCCTTGTTAAATATTAAATTATTTGCTTGGAAAGTAGGGGTTTTTTTTTCATACTAGTGATATGAGCTCCTAAAAGTTAACTGAAGAATTCAGGACTAGCTGACTGTGTCCCAGGACCTTTCTGGAAAGGATACTTACAGCGTAATTCTATTCGTATGAAGTCGGTGATTCCCAGGTTCTCTAAAAACACCCCAGATAGGGCTGTGGTCTTGAAAAAGAAGGACACATCTGCACTGAGCTCGCCATGGAATGTGGGGAAGTGGAGGTAGGAAGCCTCGGTATTAAAGGAAGCTGCGTTCCAAAACGGCCCTGTTTAGACAAGGACAGGAAAGAACAGACTCAAGGACAAAACAAGGACATACAAGGAGTTTTGTAACCGCAACTGTGTTTTCTCCATTTAGCATCATGCCTGTTTAAAAATGTTGCTCTCTTAGGGTCTGTCATCCATCCAATATAAATCTCTTTCCTTGTTAACAGACACGCAGGCATAGAACAAGAGATCTTATGGAGATGAAAACCTGAATTCTTTCCAACATACAACAGGAAAGCTTCCTTCATAAATGGCCAAAATACAAGGAAAAAAAACAAAATACCTGCAGACAAAAATGCTATACTCAGCTAAAGTAATATCTGAAGAATCTGCTAAGCCTTGATTAATTGCTTAATATTTTTGTATCTCGAAAATGTAAACACCTAGTTGTTATGACTCAAAAACTCCCTACAGCAGCTCCTTGCGAAGCACACTTGCCATAAAATTACATTCTCCACGATCCCTATTATTGGGCCTTGCCAACTTCACACTGAAATTGGCATTCTAAATCTGCTCCCGTGTAATTAAAGACCAAAATACACATTGTCTATGTAGCACAGTTGTACTTATGAAAATGCATTTTTTTTTTCGTTCAATAGCCATTCTTTGTTTCGCTTATAACTGGGAAGTAGGTGAAAGCTTTCTCTAAATGTTTACAAATATTCAATACTCAAGAAGAGATGAAAAAAATGGAGCTTGGAATATCTATTCAGAGATCTGGGGAAAAAAAAAAAACCAAACATGTAGGAGCTGGAGAGATGGCTCAGCAGTTAAGACTCTGTATGTGTCTTACGAAAGACCCAAATTTGATTCCTACCACCCACAGCAGGCAGCTCTCAACCCTCATGACTCCACCTCCAGGACATCCAACTCATTCTTCTGATCTCCACAGTTACCTCAACCCAGGTACTAAACCTACCCTGCCCCCTCAGCACACATTCAGAGAAATGAAGCACATGTGAGCACGCATGTGTGTGTGTGTGTGTGTGTGTGTGTGTGTGTATTTTTAAAGTCTAAATACAGTGTTTCCACCTTGACTAGTATTGGTGGATAGTTGCAACTTTTCTTTGGAAAAAAGAAATATTTGAGAGTATGAAGAGTATTTCCATATATATATATATATATATATATATATATATATATGGAAAATGAAATACAAATTCACAGGCAGGGCTGTCAGGATGAAATCCAGCTGAATCTATTGAGTTGATGTGGAGAATTATCAGAGAAATGAGCTATGAGCCTCAGCTGCCACCGGCAAGTTCCTAGCACATCAACTAGGACGAGGGGCATCCTTAGTGTGAAGTCAGTCCACCCACTCTCTCAACAAGGAATAAAATTCTATCTAAATTACCTTCCTGTAAGTAAGACACATTGGTCTTCCAGAGCCAGTAGCAGCTGTTTTAAAGAAAGAGTTCATTATGGTAGCATACAGCAGAGAGCCAGCTACTTCAAAATCACAAACTTGACCTGTTTCTACATGTCCCTTAGATTTTTGCCTTCTTTTCTGATAACCCTGCAAAGAACACTGTATAGGTCTATCGTTTGTTTGTGTTCTTTCTGTTATTTTTTCTTAATGGACCTGACTCAAAAGTCAAATTTCTGCTACATTTGGTCAATTTAAAACTGAATTTATTTAGTTGTAAAAAGCATATTCCCCGAGATCACACCTCCTCACATGCAGCCAAGTGAATTTACATATTATCTGAGTTCTGCCAAGGCTATGTCTTACATACTTTAAATAGTTACTTCTATACTAGACCCTTAGATCATATTTCAGTCTATGAAAGGAGGCACAAAAAAAAAAATTCAAAATGTCAACGAAGAGGTAATAGCACATCTGTGCTCTTTAAATTCCTTACCTGATCTTTTATAAGAAGCATCATGCCTTTCTCTTAAAATGCTAGATATAAAATCAAAGTATGTGACTTTAAAATATGGGATACTGCTAAATATGATCTTATATGCTTAGAAAGGGAGTGATCAGGACCAAGGTTTAAGTTATGTAATATTATTTTATTAATATATTAATACATTATAAAATCAACATTTATAATACAACATGCTACATGATGTATTATAACTAACTCAGTAAAGCCTCATATGGGAGAATTCAGGGAATGGTTGAATCTGAAGGACAATCTTTGAATTGCTTCTCTCTGCACAATAAATGCTCTCAGGTTAGTGAAAACAGTTTAGGAAGCTAAAACACTCAATACTGTGTTTTCTTTAGTTAGCAAACCCCATTTTACAAATTCACAATAGGTAGAGACGGAGGTAAGAACAATTCACGAGATTAAGAAACTGATGCTAACTCAAGACAATTATAAAGAAAACCAAGGCCAGCGTTTACACTGATGGGCTAGTGTGTAATGGCACACGATGTCTCAGCACCTTATCTCCAGTGCGTCCAAGAGGATTTGGGCAGTCTCAGAGAAAAGAGGCTCTGGGAAAGGAGCAAGGAAGAGGCAGAGATCTGTAGTAACAACAGGAAACTGTCCTCAAAAAGATTCTATAAGGAAGAGGACTGGAGAGTCCCTAATCTGCCCAGGAGCAGTTCTGAAGTATTGCATGATTTGTTGCTAGGCAAAAAAGATGCTTTAAAAAAAACATCACCTCAATGATAGCATAGGAAAGGCTAAGCTGAAGGGGTGGCTCACAGAGTAAAGCAGCTGTCACATAAGCACAAGGACCTGAGCTAGATCCCTAGCACCCACATAAACCCAGGTGTGCCAGGATGCTTCTATAATCCCAGGGCTATGGGAGTCGGGGGAGCTTCATGTTCAGTGGGAGATGTCCTCTTTTCACAATGTCTGATGAGAGTGTCTGTGGTAGACACCTGATGTCAACCTCTGGCCTCTATGTGCATGTGCGCAAATGTACATTCACATGTGCACACAAAGGAATACGTCAAGATGTATTGTAATGCATTGTTTAGTGATGATGAACCACATAATAAGTGACATATCTAATTTAACAGATACGAATCAGTCAAGAAAAATGAAGTTCCCGTGGAAACTTTGCCTTTTAGATTTCTAAATTATACAATGTATATATGTATATAAATGTATATGCATTTATTATATAGCAGGATGAAGATTTATTCCTACTTATATAAAATAGGAACATATATAAGTATCTGATTTCATGTGCAAATATTTTTACAAAGAGCCTTAAGGAATTAGAATTTAGCACTATTTAATACTATATGTACTTTTAAAAAGTTTCTAAGAATTTAGTTCTCTTGTAAGTAGAATGGCTTTTTAAAAAGGGATCCTATAAAAAGCAGTAGTATTTTCTTCTGGTTGAACATAGAAAGAAATCAAAGGAGAGTGATGAGAATCTCTTCCTAAAAGTAAATTTCACATATATAATATTAAAATATTGATGTAAAGAATATTTTAGCAGTCAATGCACCTTCTAAATATTTATGGGCCATTAAAATGAGCTAGAAAATAGAAATTTCTTAACAGAAATAAAACACCATGATTAATTACACGTTGCTTCATTGGAACACAAAAACCTATGTATTGGTTTAATAATTCACTGGTTCCTCTTTTAGCACTTCTGTTATTGTTTTCAACAATTTATGAACCTCCATAGAAATCCATATGTGTAATAATGAGGGTGATGCCAATGAAGTCTGGCTGAGGAGGATCACAGCGTGTGGATTATAGATCAGGAGAAAAGAGGGCAAAGCTATTCATGGGTGTTTGCATACAGTAAAATACCCCTGCTGTCTCCTCCAACACATTCAATAGAATTGGCATGATTTTTACCTCTTACAAGAGCGGAGCAGAGACTGTCTTTGTAATCAAAGGATTTTAAAAATAATCTGCAGAATGTTTCTTATTATTCTTACATTAATTTTGTAAAAAAGTGGATATTAGTAACAAAGGAAAGATTTCACACACACATATATTAAATATATATATTTAATATATATATATATATATATATATATATATATATATTAACGTTTCAAGACAATCTTATTTTACACGAGGTTGGAAGAAGAGAATTTGTGTATGTGTACATTTATATTTCTGTGTGCATGGCCAAAAGCATGCATACATATGCAAACAGTCTAAGGTCAACTGCAGCTGTCATTCTTTAGGATCTGTGCACTTCGTTTTGGGGACAGGGTCTCTCACTGGGAGGAAGATTCCCGAGGCTCATAGCCCAGCTACTCTAGCCAAATCTGTGAGTGCCCAAACTCTGTAAGAGATAGTCGGGTCAGCAAACCCCTGTATCTGTCTCCACAGGGCTTTCTAGTAGGTGCTTGAATTGAATTAAACATGCCCATACCTCTACAGCAAGCATTTTCTGAATGAGCTATCTTCCCAGATCAATTTTGATGCAAGCATGCACCTACTATCATTCTAGGTACAAAAGGTACATGTATAAAATTGTAAACAAAGTGAGCCAAGTTGATTTAACTTTGGTGTTGCTTATTCATACTTCATCCCTGTGAATGTCAGAATGACATTGGGAAGTATGTAAGGTTGTGGTAGATGCCAAAAAAGAGATCTTTAAGTTGAACTATCAAACAGCATGCTAATATACAAAGAAAGATGGATCTCAAATGCAAAATACATCTGGTCTATCCAACACTGATTCCTTGCATTAACATATATAGCTATGGAATAAACTCTGAAACCAGTTACCTATTTGAGAAGAAGAAAATTCATCAATACATCATTTGTAACCTACCTTAGATGTTTAAGTAACATGAAATAGAGTTGTTTTGGTGGAAGTAAGATAAATAAGTGCAAATTGAAGAGATTTCTGTTGAGCACATGTCAATTGAACTTCCTTTATTCACACATTTAATGTCAAAAATAATTAGGCACTCAGAATACTGTCTGAGAATATTATTAAAATATTTTAACACTCTCATGGACCATAAATGAAAAAGCTTGTACCATCTCTCTGTATTTGCAAACATACATACTTTATATTAGACCTGTCAGTGATTTTAATTATAATACATTGGCCCTTCAAATACATTTATATTCAGACATACCAGATTCTATTTTCTATGCCCAGAGGAAACTTCTCTATATTAATTAATTTGATGAGGTATTTCACTGACTATACTCACCAAAAATAAGAGTTAGTAAATTATTCATATTTATTACCTAATGACTCCAGCACATATGACTCAATTATAGATTATAGTCTTTGTTTGAGTATATATATACACTTTCTTTAACATACACCCTATGTAAACACATGTTGGAAATAGCACAATGCCAAATGAGAACACTACATGCTAATTTTGCAAGCACCACTAACGGCTAATGCTTTTCATGAACTCCATGTTCTTAGAAAGTAATTTTGGACCTGCTCTGTTTCCAAGCATATAACATCCCATTTTTCAAACTTGAACTTCTATAAAAAATAAAAAGCCCAAGAGACATTCTCCAATCACCGACTTCACCTCTTCGTCTCCCTGTTATCACTATCTATACTCTACATCCTTTGTGTAGAATCCCAAACTGTTCCTATTCTAAAGACATCTGTGATTGGTCTCTTCCTTCAGTACAACTGTGCTATTAATTCTACCATCTTCCAAACTCAGTTCTATGGTATTACTTTTCTCCCCGCCTATTACTAATTTCCCTATTGTTTCACATCCACTGTTTGATGAGCCTATTCTTGGCTCTAAGCTCCCACGCTTAGCTCAACTAACTCTCCTAAACAAGCCATTGTCAATGTCAATGATGATCTCTACATTGTTCAATTCAGTTGTCACAATTCTTGCCTTGTGTAAGCTATCAACATTTAATGTAGTTGATTGGGCTTCCTCCCTGGAAACATTACTTCTGCTTGGAGCCCAGGACACCCACACTTTTCTACCTTTTGCATTAATGCTATAAAATTCTCCATCTTCCTCCCTTCCTCCTCCTCACCAACTCCACTTATTATGAATACTACACTGGAGAATCCTATGACTCTGCCCATATACATCTTCCCCCACAATAACTCCAGTTTATCTATTGTGTGGCTGTAAATATATCTATTATATATGAATATATGTTTGAAGCCTGGAACTTTTAACGTGACAACATCACATCTCTATTTCAATGACTGATGACATCTCGGCTTTTAGATATCTAATAATGAAGCTCCTTGCAATGATTCCAACTTCTTGACCTTGGAAGTAGTGTTTCCCATTTCAATCAAAGCCAGCTCTATGCTTCTAACTATCATGTCAAACACATCTCTGTCATATTCTTCATATTTCCTCTTGAAAATGACATCAATTCATCAGCAACTTCATTAACCCTCCCTTTACACAATGCCCACAGTCACATCTCTCACCTCACATCTCTCACATCTCTCTGTGCTCCAAGTCACTATGATGTTTCAGCACAGTTAATAATATGGCATCACCCACATCTTGCTTTGGTCCTACCCTGCTGAATCTCACCAAAACATAAGTCATCATGTTCTTTTACTCAGAACTCTCTAGTGTTCTCCAAGCTCACTGAAACTGAAAATAAAGATTTTCAAACGCTATCTAACATGATTACCAGTTTCCTATGTGACTACCATTCACAACTTGCTCATGGTGCCCCACTTTGTTACATGAAAACACACATTTATACATTTCTATCAGCTATATCCCTACATCTGTATCATGGCTCTGATTTCCTCTTGTTTTGAGACTCATTCAAACATATATTCAATCCTTGTTTCCTTATTGTCTTCAGTCTTGACCTTATTTGAATGTTGCCTTCTTGATGATCCTTTAACAATCATCTAATTTAAAACATCCTTTCTTCTGTATTAATTGTACTGATTTTTCATGACAGCACTTGTTAGCATCTATCATAACATATATCTTACTGGATTATTGTCTTCTCTTTCTAAGAGAATGTAAAAGCCAAGCACATGTGTAAGAATGTTCTCTCTCTCTCTCTCTCTCTCTCTCTCTCTCTCTCTCTCTCTCTCTCTCTCTCTGTGTGTGTGTGTGTGTGTGTGTGTGCAAGTAGTCTACCAATCAGTATGTATTGTATAAAATGTACTTTCAATTGTTATAAGAGCAATTAGAAAGCTTAGAATAATTCCTATATGTTTAAACTTTATGTGTTCTGAGGAAACCACTCAACTTTTTTATTGAACAGGAAAGAATGAGAGAAATAAGGAAGGATGGGGAGAAGAAAAGGGAGGGTTAGATGATACAATGACAACATCAAGAAACAAGAAAAATTCCAACAAGATTAATAATGAACATTGAAATAAAATTTCAGAGGGTGGGGGATTATCAGACATAGAAAATTATATTATCTTATGTGTTGAAATGGAATTGATCCCTACTTCTTTGGCAGCTCATAGGTAGACTGCCAACTGGAAGGAAGTGTCTCAAGTGGAAGGGAAATAAAGCAAGTCACTAGTCAATATCTTTTTCCTAATCTGAGCACCTAACTTCTGCAAAGTTATTTATTGTATCCATGAACATTTGGTTATGTAATGTATCACCGACAGCTGTGCTTTCTCAGGCCACTAGAGCAGTCAATACAGACAAGATGAATTTAAGAGATGCAAATGTTTCTTAGAACAAGAAACTCTCAACCATCTTTCCTAACTTGATGGATTTTATGGGTAATAATCCTCCCCCTCTAAAACTTCAACACAACTCGGTAGAAATACATTTAATAATAATGATTTAAAAAAAAAAAAAAGACTCAAGGTCCAAAAAGTAACGAAGAACAGAAATTTAGAGCATTTGCAAAAACTCTTCAAAACACAGAATAAGTAAGCCTTCTAGGTTATTGTATCTGTTTCACAGAAAAAAAAAGCAAATGTATAACACTTGGATGCATTTTTATTAAATAATGACCTTTAAATATAGTTTTTCCTTCAAGCGATCACATAAAAAGGTCAAGTCTTCTTTAAAGTGGAAAATTTTGTTTGACCTCATATTTCTCCAAAGTCTTCAATGCAGGAAAATTAAAAAATACTACCCACCAATTTCTGAGCAGGAAAGGAAAATGTGTCCAGCCTAGAGGGTATTTTGTTACATTTTAAGTGTTGAGGCAACAGACAATGCCTTTCAGAACCCTCTTCTGTAGCCAGCCTGAATGTCAGAATGAACAGCTATGGAAAACAAGATGGCGGAATTCTTCAGTGCAAACCAAGTTTGAAAATGTCAAGAAACCTGGCAGAGGTCAAAAACATGACTCTAAAATGTTACAGTGGTTCCCACAGTAATGAGCCCAGCAGGATGTGCTGGAATTTATTAATTTCTCGGTTACATTTTTTTAGACAAGATCAAGCAAAATCAAAACCTGTGTCTACAAAACAACTTAAAAATGACTATAGGACCCTACTCATACTGTTAAAAAGTACAATGGGGCTATTTCAAATGTTTATCAAACAATGAAATGATAAAGGGATAAAAAGTGCATTTACCTGTTCCTATAGTGAAATGATATCTGTCCATAGAAATAAGATATCAAATATTGGGAAAACACCTAGTCACAAAACCATACACAGTTTGTGTTTTAATATATATTAAATAGACTAAGCAAGTGTGTAGAGTTGCTACATACAACTCAGGCGAGAATGAAAAGAAAGTGGATACAGGTTTAATCTGCAGATGATACAGAGTTCAATCACGAGCGGTGGAGACAGGTGTTCCTCTAAAATGAATAAGCACATGGAGCATGGCTACATTGTGCATGTTTATAAAGGACAGGAGGGGACTGTAGGGCATGTGAGTCACATTTCAGTAAAGTTGTTGCCAAGAAAACAAGAGTGTTTTAAGGCTAAATTGGCTGTTTGCTACAAATCCTAAGGTGACAATTATTCCCAAGCATGTGCAGACTCGGGAAAGACAGCACTCATACATCCTAGAGGGAAAAATAAAAGAAAACAACAGACACTTGACAACAAAATTCAAGCAGAAATAAATCAAAATAAGAAGCATTCAAGAACAGAGAGGCTTTAATGATAGGTCTGAGATGATGCTTAAGCATAAGCAACGCTACAAAGAATGGCAGAGCTAGCAAAACCTGGGTGGTAATGATTTTTGTTTTCTAAACAAAAAAGCAAAGAAATTCGGGCCATCCACCATTCTTTTTCACCAAGAAGTAGAAAATGTTTCTGTTTTATAAATGAATAACACTTCTCGAAGAGTACACACATTAAGGCTGTGGTTGCCTGCACAAAACTATGCCAGTCATGGTTCCATCAAGGAGGTGGAGGGACACATGAGTCCTACCACTAGCCAAGGAGCTATGGACAGCTGGTGGCTGGTGGCTACGAGGGCATGAGAGTCAGTTTTCGTTCAGGGGTGTGGTTCCTGACTGGTCCTCACACTCCAGGGAATGGCCACACACCCAAGAGAATAAGAAGCACAAATAGGAAGTGATCCATTAGATGAGTAAAGACTTGAAGTTAGGTGTGTAGTGAATGGGAATAAATACAAACAGGTTGTATGAAATTCTCAAAGGACTGATAAAGAAGGAGTTTCTCCACCATTCAGTATTCCTGAGTTGAGAATTCTTTATTTAGCTCTGTACCCCATTTTTAATAGGGGTTATTTGGTTCTCTGGAGTCTAACTTCTTGAGTTCTTTGTATGTATTGGATATTAGCCCTCTATCAGATTTAGGATTGGTAAAGATCTTTTCCCAATCTGTTGGTTGCCTTTTTGTCTTACTGACAGTGTCCTTTGCCTCATAGAAGCTGTGCAATTTTATGAGGTCCCATTTGTTAATTCTTGATCTTACAGCGCAAGCCATTGTTATTCTTTTCAGGAACTTTTTCCCCTGTGCCCATANCTTNGAGGCTTTTCCCCACNTTCTCCTCTATAAGTTTCAGTGTCTCTGGTTTTATGTGGAGGTCCTTGATCCACTTAGACTTGAGCTTTGTACAAGGAGATGATCAATTTGTATTCTTCTACATGTTAACTGCCAGTTGAGTCAGCACCATTTGTTGAAAATGCTGTCTTTTTTCCACTGGATGGTTTTAGCTCCTTTGTCAAAGATCAAGTGACCATAGGTGTGTGGGTTCATTTCTGGGTCTTCAATTCTATTCCATTGATCTACCTGACTGTCATTGTACCAGTGCCATGCAGGTTTTATCACAATTGCTCTGTAGTACAGCTTGAGGTCAGGCATGGTGATTCAGCCAGAGGTTNGTTTATTGTTGAGAATAGTTTGTGCTATCCTAGGTTTTTTGTCATTCCATGTGAATTTGAAAATTGTCCTTTCTGACTCTGTGAAGAATTGAGTTACAATTTTGATGGGGATTGCATTGAATCTGTAGATTGCTTTTAGCAAGATAGCCATTTTTGTTATATTAATCCTGCCAAGCCATGAGATCTTTCCATCTTCTGAGATCTTCTTCGATTACTTTCTTCAAAGACCTTAAGTTCTTATCATACAGATCTTTCACTTGCTTAGTTAGAGTCACAGCAAGGTATTTTATATTATTTGTGACTATTGGGAAGCGTGTTGTTTCCCTAATTGCTTTCTCAGCCTTTATCCTTTGTGTAGAGAAAGGCCACTGATTTGCTTGAGTTAATTGAATATCCAGCTTCGTCACTGAAGTTGTTTATCAGGTTTAGGAGTTCTCTGGTGGAATTTTGGGGGATGAATGGCTGAGAAGCACCTAAAAAATGTTCAACATCTTTAGTCATCAGGGAAATGCAAATCAAACCAACCCTGAGATTCTACCTCACACCAGTCAGAATGGCTAAGATCAAAAACTCAGGTGACAAGCAGATGCTGGAAAGGATATGGAGGAAGAGGAACACTCCTCCATTGCTAGTGGGATTGCAAGCTGATACAACCACTCTGGAAATCAGTTTGGCCGTTCCTCAGAAAATTGGACATAGTGCTACTGGAGGATCAAACAATACCACTCCTGGGCATATACCCCCCCAAAAGATGCTCCAACATGCAATAATGACATATGCTCCAATATGGACATAGCAGACTTATTCATAATAGCCAGAAGCTGGAAAGAACCCAGATGTCCCTCATCACAGGAACGAATACAGAAAATGTGGTACATTTACACAATGGAGTACTATGCAGCTATTAAAAACAATGTATTTATGAAATTCTTAGGCAAATGGATGGATCTGGAGGATGTCATCCTGAGTGAGGTAACCCAATCACAAAAGAGCACACATGGTGGTAATGCACTCACTGAGAAGTGGAGGTCAAGAGAAGTGGAGGTCAAGATACAATTAGCAAAACACATGAAACTCAAGAAGAAGGAAGACCAAAGTGTGGATACTTTGGTCCTTCTTAGAAGGGGGAACAAAATACCCATGGAAGGAGTTACAGAGACAGTGTGTGAAGCAGAGACTGAAGAAATGAACATCTTCACATTGTTCATTTGTGAACTGTCACACCTGGGGATCCATCCCGTAAACAACCACCAAACCCAGACACTATTGTGGATGCCAACAAGAGCTTGCTGACAGGAGTCTGATATAGCTGTGTCCTGAAAAGCTCTGCCAGTGCCTGACAGATACAGAAGTGGGTGCTCACAGCCATCCATTAGATGGAGCATAGGATCCCCAATGAAGGAGCTAGAGAAAGTTACCAGGGAACTGAAGGGGTTTGCAGCCCCATAGGAGGAACAATATGAACTAACCAGTATCTCCAGAGCTCCCTGGGACTAAAGCACCAACCAAAGAAAACACAGGCGGGACTCATGGTTCTAGCTACATTATGTAGCCAAGGATGGCCTAGTCGGTCATCAATGGAAGGAGAGGCTCTTGGTCCTGTGAAGGTTCTATGCCCCAGTATAGGGGAATGCCAGGGCAAGGAAGCAGGAGTCAGTGGGTTGGTGAGCAGGGGCCAGGAGGAAGGGATAAGGGATTTTTGGAGGGGAAACTAGGAAAGGGGTTAACATTTGAAATGTAAATAAAGAAAATATCTAATAAAAAAGAGCTTAAATATGAATAAATTCATAGTAAATATATTCAGGACTAAAATAAATTCATATTTGCACCTGGAAGCATTTTGACAGCCACAGCTCAGGCACCTCACAAGCCAATGCCTTAGGTAGAACCAGATGTGCTTTGTGCTGTGAGCAACTTTAAAAATCAGTGACTGTCATTCCTATGTCATCTAAACTACTTTTGTGGAATGCACACATCTGCTTATCTTTCAATTGTTTCTTACCAATAATTCTCAAACCATGTACAGATTTCTTCAGATGTGTGTGATGGATCGCTTTCTTTCCTCTACAAACTGCTATTTATTGATTATCTTTCATGCCATAGTCAACTACTTGGTACCAGGAACACAAAAATAAATGAGCAATGGACCCCGTTCTTTAAGTAATCAAACAGAATCAAAGGCTGTCTGACAAATAAGTCATAGTAATATATTCAATATTTGTCTCAACAGAGGGCAGAAGGTCTGTGTCCTCAAGAGATCTGGGAGAAAAGAATCATCAAGAATATTCCAAAAGCTGTTGCCTGAAAGTAGGATGTGTTCTAGCTGGGCTGCCTTGTCTAGCCTCAGCTGGAGAGAAAGTACCTAGCCTCCCAGAGACTTGATGTGCCAGAGAGGGAGAATACCCAGTGGGGACCCAACCCCCTCAAAGGAGAAGGGAAAGGGAAGATGGGGGAAGGACTGTAGGAGGGGCAGACCAGGAAGAAAGCAGTGAGAAGGATGTAAAGTAAATAAGTAAAAAATAAAAATAAAATAAAACATTCTTTAAAAGAAAGGTTTTAATCGGAGTGTTTAGAGAGTTTAGTCAGCAGCGGTCCGGAGGAATCTCCACACTGCAGGTCCTTGGGATCACGGGAGGAAATTTGGCCTACAGGTAGGGCTCTGACCCCAGGACTCAGAAGGAAGATCAGAGCTCCAGACTCCTGGACACCTGCCTTGCAAGAGGAGAGCTTGCCTGCAGAGAGTGCTCTGACCACAGGGACACAGGGGAAAGTTGGATTCACAGGAGTGCTGACAGAGGCTAACAGAATCACAGGAGGAACAAACTCCAGCCAGAGACAGCTTGAACATTAACATCAGAGATTTCCAGATGGNGAAAGGCAAACGTAAGAATCTTACTAACAGAAACCAAGAACACTGGGCACCATCAGAACCCAGAATGCCCACCACAGTGAGTCCTGGATGCCCCAAACACCACAGTGAGTCCTGGATGCCCCAAACACACACGAAAAGCAAGATG
>NC_034609.1:36131481-36145086 GCF_900095145.1 Mus pahari | reverse complement strand
AGAAGTGGATGCCCACAGTCATCTATAGGATAGAACACAGAGACCCCAATGGAGGAACTAGAGAAATTACCCAAGGAACTGAAGGGATCTGCAACCCTATAGGTGGAACAACAATATGAACTATTCAGTACCCCCAGAGCTTGTGTCTCTAGCTGCATATATAGCAGAAGATGGCCTAGTCACCCATCGTTGGGAAGAGAGGCCCCTTGGACTTGCAAACTTTATATGCCCCATAGAGGGTAACGCCAGGGCCAAGAAGCAGGAGTGATTGGGCAGGGGATCAGGGTGTGTGTGTGGGGGGAAGAGTATAGGGGACATTGAGGATAGCATTTGAAATGTAAATAAAAAAATATCTAATAAACTAATTTTTTAAAGGTGGGCTTATTTTCATGACAATGACATTGAGGTGGAAAGAAAGGGAGTTGGCTGGCAAAGAGGTCACAGCAGTTTCTTTGTAGAACAGCAGGATGCCCCTATGATGGCTCTCTGTTGCATGTCCAAAATCACTTGACTCTGTGCATCATACCTGGTTCCATGTTGTCTCTTAAAAATTTAAGAGGAGTCCTGAAGGTTTTGCAACGACCACTGACCACTGGAATATTCAAGCTCTGGGTCAGTACTGCCTGAGACCTAAGCTGGCTGCTAGCTTCTAGCTGGGATTCTCAAGCTATCTTTAGAAAACCTACTTGCTTTTCTTTCAGATCTTCCTCCTCTCACACCCTAATCCATCATGAGCTGATGCTTTTGTATGACTACAATAAAAATAAATTGCTAGAAAAACAGAATGAGAAAAACAACAGCACAGAGCCACCATCTCCTGTCCTTTTTTTTTTTTTTTTTTTTATTACTGCTCTCTTCAACAGACATAAATTTCTTTGTCCAATTGGCATAAATCATTCTAAAAGCGTACTCTGCATCCGGTACCAACCTCATCATTGACTGGGACACAGAGTTTCCAGCACCAGACTGTAAACCGTACTGGCCTAGGGCAATACTATACAGACAGATCCATAGAGTGGAAGGTTCCAGAAGGATGTTAGACAAAGCTCTACCCACCCCGCCACCTCCTGAATGAGAATCTATGGGAATGAGCTATGGGGTGCTGGTATAAATGCATGCTGATGTCAGAGCTGTTGATCTACAGACTGTCAATGGTATGACAAATTCAAAGACATTCCCCAGCTCCTGGGAGGCCGAAGAGACATAAAAGCACAAGGCTGAGCATTTCTCAGCTCTCCTCCCACAGGTAAACTTGGATTTTTGCCTTTTATTGTTTCCCGCAGTGTCTGAAGTGAAGGAAACCAAGGTATGTACTCTGCAAGACTTTAGAATTGAGGGCTAAGGCAAAGGCTCAGAAAAGTCCTTACCATCAAGTATGAATTCAGATCCCCAGAACCCATATGAAGGTGGGGGGCTGTAACAACATCTGTAACCACCAATCCTTCCACTGCAGGGTGAGAGGCAGAGATGAGAGAATTCCTCCAAACCTGCAGGCCAGCATTCTTCGTTTATTCATCGGAGAACAATAAAAGTCTCTACCTCCCACAAGGTTAAAGGTGCAGCCTGACACTAGACGTCCACTGACCTCTAAACACACACACACACACACACACATGCACACAGAAAGACAGGCAGGCAAACACACACAGAGGCACATACACACACACACACACACACACACACACACACACACACACACACACACACACACAGCTTTTCTAAAGATTCTAGAACCCTCCCAGAAAACCTAAGATTTACCATGATGCTAAAATCTTTGTCCTTTGACGAATTTGACATGTGAGGGATGAGTTTATGTGCCCTCTTTTTTACATCTTACAAATTTAGCCATACCTTCCTTACACCACATGAGTGAGTAATCATCCTCTCAGGAGGATGTTTTTTAGACAAAAATAAAAAAAAAACTTGCAGGCATAACTCGATATTAGTTTTATTAATAGTCTCCTAAAGCTGGAAATGGCCAAACACTGCATGAAGTAGTGAAAGGATACATATCTATTCACTATACTGTAGCCAAAGGATAACTATTGAATCACAAAGGGGGGGTGAGCTACGGGTACATACAAGTACATGTATGAATCAAGTGCAGTATGTAAAGTTAAAGAATTTAGATGTAATGGAAGACAGCTTTGAATGATTCCATTGTTAAAGGGTCCTGGAAAAGTCAAAACCACAGTTATAAGTTTAAAAAAAAAAAAGCCTTTTTTCCTTTTCGCGAGTCTACTTTTCGTTTTCTAATAAAAATTTTTTTTTTTTTTTTTTTTTTTTTTTTTTTTTTGCAAGGGCTTCTGGGTGAGAGGAATTTTGGCAAGGTATAAAAGGGAAGTATTATTATCAGGTGAAGGAAATGTGATCTGCTTTGAGTATGTGGATGGTTTTGAAGCTTTATGCTTTTGTCAAAATCCTTAAGCTTTTTACATTGTCTAAATGATTCTTTAATATTTGTCACGCGCAAAAACTGAGTTATTAAAAGAACAACATAAATAAGCACATGAACGATAAAGGTTTTAACACCATGGTAATTAAGGATAATAGAATTTACTGACTTTTCTTCTGCCACCATCCCAAGCCACCATGCTTCTGAGAAAGGCATCTTACAGTTTTTACATGTGACTTCTACTGCCGACAATAATGTTAGCAGTGGCATGATCTTCAGACCCACTTGTGCTAAAAACAAGAAAGATCTGAGAGAAGAGATGCCACCAATTAATTAGGGCAAGTCTCATAACTGGTAGTCAACAGAGTTCACACTCGTTTTTAATTTATTTGCGTGTTTCTCGGTTTCTGTCCTCTCTTCTAAAAAAAAATGGCTAGAGCTAAAGTTTCCAGCACCTCTAATTGCAACTCTAGATAAATTTCTGAGGAAAAAAAAAAGATATTTAAACCTGTTTTCTTTTTTTTTTATACTCCTATGCTTTTCTGTTCAAAATAATTTTAAAATTTTTATCTCAATGAATGATAGAACCAGTTTTACTCCAAGCAGAAAGTCTTGGGTTATCCTTAGCCCCTAATTCTGAGCTCTCTATCTAGTCCTATGGAACTTACTTCCCTAACTGACACCCTTCTTTCTTATAGGCCTGGCTCGAGCCCTCCCCGTTTCCTTTTCCTTGGTATTACATCAATGGTCACACTGGTGGTCATCAGTAATTTATAATTCACCTTGTGATTTCAGTAGGAGGTAATAGATTAGGAGATTCTGACTTAATCAATGAATTAATCCATCAGTCGAGTCATAATTTGACAGTGTTATTGGCGATAGTGAAAACTACAGGGAACAAAGATGGAGGAAGCATAGTGACTAGAGGTTGCCTTTAAAGGATACATTTGATCCCCAGGTATTTCCTCTCTCTTCCTGCCCCCTCTCTGCCTCTGCCTCTCTCTGCCTCTCTGCCTCTCTGCCTCTCTGCCTCTCTGCCTCTCTGCCTCTCTGCCTCCTCTCTGCCTCTCTGCCTCTCTGCCTCTCTGCCTCTATGCCTCTATGCCTCTATGCCTCTATGCCTCTGCCTCTGTCCCTGTCCTCCATGTCACTACAAGATGAGCAAGCTTGCTCCCCACCTTTCTCTTTTTGCCTTTTTGCAATTACTTTGCCCCTCACCATAGCACAAAGGCAAGGGAGCTAATTAACCATGGACTGAAACCCCTGAAACCAGGAAGCAAAAGCAAAGCAAAGCAAAGCAAAGCAAAACCCTCCTCAATTCAAATAACTTGTCAAGATATTTTGCTGCAACAGTGAAAATCTGTCTACTGTAGGGCCTCATGTGAATATACCTCTCATCCACAAACTATAGAAGGCATAAGGACCAAATAGTCAGTAACAATTAAATTAGTAAATCCTAAGTTAGTTAGCAGGCCTCGGAATATTACAAACAAGATACACATTTATATTGTTAAGATTGCTTTCCTCTGTATCCCCTGAACTGTACTATTTAATGTTAGCAGGATACGCACGTGGATCCTAAGGTCTTCTGTGCATGGCAGGCCGGTGTGACCTCTCCCCCTAGATAGTGCCACGTGCTAATATCAACTAGGAGAAGGCAGAGAAAGGGGGCCTGGATGTAGACGTACTCTAAAACACAATTTTAAAAATTAATTTTAAAAGTACATAATCAGAGTGTTTATACATGTGGTGCATTTCTGATATTCTGTCTGTAGGGGTGTGTGCGTGTGTGTGTGTGTGTGTGTGTGTGTGTGTGTGTGTGTGTGAGAGAGAGAGAGAGAGAGAGAGAGTGTGTGTGTGTGTGTGTGAATGCTTAAATATTCAGCAAGAATTTTAGATAAAGTAATTCTAAGGGTTGGAGCTGGAGAGACGGCTTCGAGGTTGAATACTTATTGCTCTTGTNCAGAGTGTTTATACATGTGGTGCATTTCTGATATTCTGTCTGTAGGGGTGTGTGCGTGTGTGTGTGTGTGTGTGTGTGTGTGTGTGTGTGTGTGAGAGAGAGAGAGAGAGAGAGAGAGAGAGAGAGAGAGAGAGAGAGAATGCTTAAATATTCAGCAAGAATTTTAGATAAAGTAATTCTAAGGGTTGGAGCTGGAGAGACGGCTTCGAGGTTGAATACTTATTGCTCTTGTAGAGGACCCAGGTACAGTTGCCAAATGGTTGATAACACCTGGTAACTCCATTCCAATAGTTCTGAAGTTCTCTACAAGCCTCTGCAGGCAAGAAGCATCAATGTGGCACACCCCCACACACACAGACACTCACACACAAACCCACACGCAACGCTCACATAAAAACACTCACACACAATAAATAAAATGTTTTTATTTTTAAACAAAATCTTTCTTTGAAAGGAAGAAAAGAAGGAAAGAAGGAAAAAAAAATCCCGAGGGATTAAGTTAGTAATGACCTCAGCAGAAGCACACCTGACTGTGGGACATGACGTAAGAGAGGGGGGGGGGCTGTTTGGTTACCGTGGTACCATAATGGTCCAGAGACATGGAGAAAAAGAGTCAACTTCAACCCTGGAAAGCTCAAAGCCAGGATGGCAGGAGGTGGCTATCTCCCCGTCTCCCAACCAGACACCAGGAGGCCTACTCGCCCACCATTAACCCTTATAAGAATTCACTACCCCAACAGTTATCACTGTTTGACCTTATGAGGTTACCTCCCCCCATATTCCCCTTCCAAACCACTATAGCCCTCGAAAATTTAGATCAAGTGTCTGCTAACACTCTTGTCCTAGCCAATTGTACATAGGTACACAAACCTTGCCTCAGAGGCCATGGACACTTCCCAAGGGGCATAAATACCCTTTTCTACCCCCCCCCAATTAAATGGACTCACTCCAATCAAGATCCCACCTGCACCCACCAGTTCCCAGCTAAGCTTCCCTCCACCCAGTCCAGCAATGGTGTGCAATGGACCTGGCTACTTTGAGGGGAAGAAGCAGACATGGCCAGCAGGTTACTACAGTGTTTTCGTCTATGCAGTGATGGGGCAGGTGATGAACAGAAACACTTCTCCGTAGCCACAAAGTACTGTGTGCTCCTCTGGATACATGCTGAGTTTACGACCTCATCTCTATGCTCATAAGTTTTCCCTCCAGGAAACATCCTTATGTCATCTTCCTACGACTGTGGGATTGAGCCATGGGTAGGGCTGATGCACACCAGAAATGGTGGGTGAATAACAGTTTTATAGAATGCATATGTAATGTTTATAGGCCAGTAACATCATTGCTTTTGAATGTCACATCTTTCCTGGTTCTGTGGGGCTCCCACCATAAAATTGTAGTATTAGGGTATGCTTTTAATGCAAGCAAATATTTCTATTTCCATTTTAATTTCTGGAAATACTAAAAGCATACATAATCAGTGTGTCTACTTTTAAGCTAACTGATTTTGATGAGAAAGGTTAATAATCTCTGCTCATTTCATTCCCTGACAAAAAAACAAATATTTAGATATCTATGAGCGTGCACCATATGTGTGTGTGCATGCGCGTGCATGCATGTGTGTGTATGGGTGTATGTTTGTGTGTATGGGTGTATGTATGGGTGTATGGATATATATGGATGGGTGTGTGTGTGTATGGGTGTGTATATGGGTTTGTGTGCATGTATATGTATGTATTAATAAATGTGTGTGTAAGTGTGTAGATGGGTGTATGTGTGTTTGTGTATGGGTGTACGCCTGTGTGTTTCATAAACTACGTCTGAATTTTAAAATCCCACTTTAGAATGGTTACATAATGAATACACAGAGTAGAAGACTGATTGTTTGACAGTCAGTTCACACATATATGAACTGAAAAAGAATAGAGATTAAAGGTTGAAATATGTTTGATCAAGCTGACATGTGCTTCCATTGATTTTCTCGTCTCACCCCAGGCTTACCAGTAGGAAGTACACATACATTCTTAACCGTTTTGTATAGCACTGATTCTTTCTAAGCAGATAAAGATGCAGAGAAATTTAGGGTTGCTGGGATACATTTATGAACCAATCAGCTAGATAGGCAATAATTTCTTTCTTTTTCTTTTTCTCTTTAACCTTTCATAAATAAAGGTGGGTGGTGGGAGTCACACTTGCTGCCAAGCCTCACAATGTGAGTTCATTCGCTGGTACCCACATGTGGGGAGGTAAGAACAGGCTCTCTCAAGGTGTCGTCTGGCCTCTACATGTGCACCGTGTCACATGTCCCTCCCTCCCACCCCCCCTCCATAAACATACCTGAGTGTCATAAATTTAAAGAACACATGTCATGGGTTTTCCTGATACACTTCTGATCACTAACACTGTTATCGAACAACGTATAATACTTAAGCACAAAGACTGTCTTCTGGTAAGTTCACACATTGGGACCACTTACTGTCTCCCCGGCAGAGCAGAGGGCCCAGTTTATAGGCAGCTTCTGAATGGGGCCGTCCCGTGTCCGTAATCACAATCTTCGTGACAGGCAGATGTTCTTTATAGGAGAGGAATCCAGTGTCATTGGTCCTAAAATAAACAAGAGCATCAACAAAATCCTCTCATTAGGATGATGAGCATAATTCTAAAATAAGCAACGATTTTCCCAGCACTTCTAAATGAAGACTCTCCTACTAAGTTTGGACACTTATAAAAAAAAAAAAAAGTCCAATTGCTCATTGCAGAAAATTTGGCAAGATATTATTATCTCTTATAGATGTTCAAGTCTAGACTACAGAAATATGGCATAGGTTAAGATTAGAACGCAATGGCCTTTTGAGTGGATGCCTTTCTCCCAGTTCAACAGCCCACTTTCATCCTATAAAATGTTCAATGACTGGCTACTGGTGGACTCGGGAAAAGAAGAGATCATAGTCTCTATTGTGTACCTGCTCCTGAGCTCACTGGGATGCAATGGACGGTGTCTGACTCATGGTCACACAGATAACCCTGATTAAACTCAGTGGTCGCAGAAAAAAAAAAAAAAGAAAAATCCTGAACACAGGAGAAGGACTTATTTGTTGGACAGAGGAATGGACAGCAGAAAAGAATACTCAGAATGTACAATATGCATAGATGAAATTCTAAACGAATGAATGTAATTAATAATAAATAAATAAAAATAATAATCTGTGCTCATCATTGCTTATAAAACAGACAAAATTTAGAACAGTGGCTATCTTTCTTAATCAGGTGGAAAATTTTTCAAGTACGTGACTGAAATGGCTTAGTAACAGAGAGTTGGTATTTCAATTTTTTGGAAAAGTAATTTTTTTTTCTCCTGTTTTACTCGGACTTTGGGGTTTGGGGTGGTTTTGTCTTGTGCTTATTGATCAAATCCATGCCTGTCTTCTCTATTCATTTTTTTCATATAAAACTCTATTCATTGTATTCTGTTTCCTTAATGAATTATGAAATGCATCCGTGACTCTTCCCAGTCTACTTTTGCTTTATATCTCACAACAAATGATATGGCAAGCTTTACTCGAGATTGCTTAACATCCCTCTACACACAGAAGTGCACACTCAAAATTTGCTTGAGGTATTGAGGTATTTTACTTTAAATGCATGCTACAAACTTTGAAATGTAACTAAACAATGAACTTTACTTTTGTATTTGAGGGACACTGGCTAATTTATGATATTTTTCTGGTGCTCTTCATTTCTTAGCTGAGTTTTCGTCTGAGGTGGTTGCTTTTTAATCCCAGAATATTTGCTACGATCATTTTCATTTAATTTGCCATTCTACAATGTACACCCTGTCCTTTAGAACAGTTCACTTTTATTTGTTTTAAATTCCCTAGTCACTCACTGTGGTTATTTTTAACTTTCGATCTTCAGACATTTCGCTAATGTTAGCTTTAAAGATTTCACCTGTAAATGGTAAAGTGTGGCCAAGGCTTTGTTTATAATGACCTCATCCCATGTCTTGATTTTAAATGGAATTTTATTTTCTTGAAATGCCCAGTCATGTGTTAGAGTGGGTGACAACTCAAGAGATGCTATGCTTTTATTGTTCCCTAACATGTTATTATTCCCGTGGATATTTAAGTCAAAGCCTGTGGTTTTGCACTTCCCGGGTTTCCTAGGTCTGCCTCCCTCTGGGTTGGAAGCTCCCCCTCTCAACTTGAGGACATGGTCTTTGCAGTGAAGAGGTGAACTCTTGCCATTCCTGTCCTAAACTGAAGGATTTTCAAAGAGAGTAGGCAGCCCAGGTCCTTTTCTCAGTAGTCACTGTGGGAATACCCAACTATTCCTTCTGTTTTCCATATGTGGCTCTTTCCTTGGCCCTAAAATCTCTCCCTCACTCACATGCCCTTCAAAAGGCAGTCGAAGGTTCAAGGCAAGGGGTTAGGCAGCAGACTCATCAAAATTGGCTTTCTTTTTCTGGAAACTATCCTATATCTCAATTTGAAGTCATTCAGGGATCCCCAAACTCTGCCTTCTGATATGTTATGCCAAATATAGAAACAATGCAGTATTCCTTTGAAGTTTAGACTCCTAAGAGCAAGCTGCAACTAATGCCTACAAAGGAAAGGAATTTAAATCTCGGTCTCATCCACTTTAATTCTCTTCCTTCAGCCAATCAGGAAAGCCCTCATCTATGTTTGATTCCACTGCTCTTCCTTCTAATGCATATGTATGTATTATATATGTATTAAGATTTATCATTTGTTTTTATTTTATCTAATAAGTGTTTGCTTTATGCATGTAAGTATCTGGTACCCTGAGAGACTAGAAGACGGCATTAAATCCCGTAGCACTAGAGTAAGAGTTATTATCTGTGAGATGGGTCCTTTAGTTTGGGGGGATTCATGCCATGGCCTGTGTGTGTGAAGTCAGAGGACAATGATTGGTCCTCTCCTTCTTTCTGTGGTTTTCTGGGACTGAAGTCAGGCCATCAGGCTTGGCGACAGTGCCCTTACCAGGTGAGTCAGCTCTGCAGAGCTCTAAGTATTTATTTATGTAATATTTTTTGAGTCCATAAAAGAAAAAGCATAGTTATATGTAAGTTTTTTTTTTTTTTAACCTATACGTGGAATGTAACTTAAGAAGTTTGAAACTGTTTGTAAAAACAAGTTTTAATTAGCAATGTGTCCTCAAGAAACTGGGTAGGGGAGGTTATTGGAGGTGATTAGGTTAACACTTTCTTGCTATTAATAACTGTGAATAACATTTTTACATACATAAAATTACAGTTTTCAGCAAATGGATGTATCTGGAGGATATCATCCTTAGTGAAGTAACCCAGTCACAAAAGAAGTCACTAGATATGCACTCACTGATAAGCGGATATTAGCCCAGAAACTTAGAATACCCAAGATACATTTTGCAAAACACAAGAAAACCAAGAAGGATGACCATCGTGTGGATACTTCATTCCTCCTTAGAATAAGGAACAAAATACCCATGAAAGGATATAGGTACAGAGACAAAATTTAGAGCTAAGATTAAAGGATGGACTATCCAGAGACTACCCCATCCGGGGATCCATCCCATCATCAGCCACCAAACCCAGATACTAATGCACATGCCAGCAAGATTCTGCTGAAGGGACCCTGATAGAGCGGCCTTTTGTGAGGCTATGCCAGTGCCTGGCAAACACAGAAGTGGATGCTCACAGTCAGCTATTGGATGGAACACAGGGCCCCCAATGGAGGAGCTAGAGAAAGTACCCAATGAGTTGTAGGGGACTGCAACCCTGTAGGTGCAACAACGATATGAACTAACTAGTACCCCCTGAGCTCCTGTCTCTAGCCGCATATGTAGCAGAAGATGGCCTAATCAGCCATCATTGGGAAGAGAGGCCCCTTGGTCTTGTAAACTTTATATGACCCAGCACAGGGGAAGGCCAGGGCCAAGTAGTGGGAGTGGGTGGGTAGGGGAGCAGGGGTGGGGGGGTATAGGGAACTTTCAGGATAGCATTTGAAATGTAAATAAAGAAAATAATAATAAATAAATTTTAAAAAAGAAAATGTCATAACAAAAAAAAATTACAGTTTTCAGTGTGTGTATAAAGTTTTGTGAAGATAGTAAGAAAAATGTCTGTGATCCAAAGGGAATAAATACTAGTTCTTATAGAATTCCACACAATATTTTTTTTTATATTTATTTATCCCTCTCCCTAACTTCTTTCAGACTATTCCCCGTTCCTTAAAGTACAATTTGGGTAAGAGAGCTCATACTCTTCATATACAACTAACATAAAAATGTAATCACAGCTCTATGCTTTGATTACATATAGGTTCTTCTATATTGTTCTAAGAGCCTTATATGTGTGTATGTGTTTGTGCATACATGCATTTATTACATACATTAGTGTACACAACACATATATAGCATTATCATGACCATGATTCTTGACAGGAAAACAAACATTTTTTGTGTGTGTAATACAAATGATGAATTCACTTAACAGCAACTGATCACTGAAACACATGTACATCTTATAATCCCATCAGTCACACTCAAATCCAGATTATGAATGCTTCAAAGTGCTGGGAGCAGGTGACAGAAGTGGGACTTAATTACCAACATTCCATCACTGAGGCTCAAAGGACACTGGGACAAGGAGGCAGAAGGGATAGAGTAGAGGAAACACTATGATCAAAATATATTGCAGGGGGAAAAATTAAGAAAACAGAAAAGAATGCTAAGCCTAAGGGAATCGAGGAGTGCTAGGGACATGTGTTTGGAACATGGCACAGCTAGTGGACTCTTGGACTCACAACAGCTGCAACAACCGGCACAAGATCAAGCCTGCGGACACTCTAGTATGGACTGAAGAAGAACACACATGGGGACCTCCACCCCTAACTGACTACTATAGCTCCTAGGGGAAGAAGAACCACCCTTGCGAGAGAGTGTGTCTACTGGAAGGTTACTCACGCGCCAGGGGATGGCTGCTTACCCATGCATATGCAGACAATACTAACTGGAAATAAATGGCTCTCTCTTTTTTTTTTAAGTAAAAGATGAAGACTTGATGTTGGAAAAAGGAACATGTGCAGGAAGATTTAGGGAAGGTAGAAAGGGAAATGGGTTGGGTCTGATTGTATTGTATGGTATACAACTATGAAATCCTCAAAGAGTAAATTTTTAAAAATTGAATGTAGACAGGTTCAGCTGCTTACTAAACTAAAATAAACATGTAGTGTAAAGAAATGGGAATATAAAAATTTAAATATTCATTTACAAATGGTATATACCTGTAGATTCTATGCTAAACGATTTTTAAAAATCATTAAAATTTTTTTATATTTCAAGTCCCTAAGTTTATAGATTCCTATTTTGAAGATATTATCCATATAACAATTGTTCTTTCTGGTATGCTTTGTCCTTTGAAAAAATATAAAACAACTACATGCTAAAATAATTGATCAGATTTATAGTAATTCAAAATCTACAAAATTGTACTATAGAAGTTTACAGCCTATATTGATGAGAGGTGCTTCAGTAACTGAGTACATACTATTATAGAAATAGTAGGAATACGTACTATTATAGAAATAGTAGGAAGTACTGATATTAACAATGAAAAAGAACTCAAAAAATCATAACTTTTATGTCATAAATGCTTCTGTTTTCTCATATGCTAAAAATAAAATAAGCAAAATGTGTGGTCCATCATTAAAACTAACCTCTGAACGATTTCTCTCTTAACTTGTAGTACTAGAATGACCACACCCTGTATCATCAAAACCTAGTTTCATCTAATTATTTCCTCGAATCAATGTGTCTAGCATCCATGGAGCTGCATACCCTTGACGTAATTAATTGGAAAATTACCATTCGTTCCGATCTGCATCACAGTTGCAATGATACTGGGCATCAATGCAGTTCCCTTCCAAGCCACAAGTGCACTTTTGAGGAGCAGGCAAGGGACCACCCCAATAGGTCTGTGTCTCATTGGTTCTTCCCACCCACCAGCTCCGAGGGCTTCCATCTGAAAGACAAAACAGAAGGATGAGATGGCTGTTTCCACCTTAGACCATTGTTCTTTCTTCCTAAGTAATTAAAAGTAAAGGTGGGGTGGGGGCAAGAGGGAAGGAAAGAGACGGAGATGGGAGACATAGGGAGAGAGACAGAGATGCCGAGAGGGAGGCAGAAACAGGGACATAGACAGAAAGAGACCGATATGGTGTAATAATGCCCTAAACATCAATTGACAGCATTTTGGGAGAAATTATCTTTATAAGACACTTTGTTTTAAGTCTAATTTTTTTTTAAAAAAAATAGCATTTTATAATCTTTAAAGGTATTTATTGTTCACTTACCATTTATGAGTATGTTTGTCCCTACATAATTTTATTTATATCCCATGTATGCAGGTACCCAGAAGGTGTCACCAGATCTTCTAAACCAAGAGTTACAGTTCACTGTAAGCCAATTTATGTGGGTGCTAGAAACTAAATATGGGTCTGCAGTAAGTGTTTCCCGCTTGCTCTTCACCCCCTTATTCTCTGTGCTAAATGGATAATACATTGTTCTTTGAATAGAAACCACCAGTTGGTGTTGATTCATGAAAGGAGAGTTTCCACTTGCAACTTTTAAAAAAATAACCTTTAGAACAAATTGGCATCAAAATATAAACTACGGTAATTAATATAGTAAAATAAAATTGATTCTAAATCCCAAAACATTCTGAAGTGTTATATAAAGGCACTGACTCGTCTCCATATATTTTCTGGCTAAAAATATACTAGCAGTTTATTAGATATCATGCATGGTATAGCACTCCTTTGTCATGATTTAGGATTTATCGGGAAGTCTATATTTTCTCTTCCATTTACTGGCTTGGCTATTTATTTGAAGACTAAAAAAAATAATCCTGAAAAATCTTCATGCCTGAAGCGAAGATTACAGTAAAAAAAAAAAAAAGTTTCCCCTAGCTACATGTATCTCTTTCTACAATAAATGTTCAGCTACCAGCTTCTTCCCAGAGCCAAGACTAAACACGATGCCAAGGAACTCAAGCAAGGAGCAGACAGAACATTTAGTGGAGGATTTGTAGAAAGGGATGTGAGGCATGCAGATAATCTATCTCAGGGGAGAAAAAGTTCCAAGGAAAAGAATCATAGTGTTTGGAGACGGAGCGAAATAAAAAAAAAGAAAGAAAGAAAGGAAGGAAGGAAGGAAGGAAGGAAGGAAGGAAGGAAGGAAGGAAGGAAGGAAG
>NC_034609.1:36104833-36129833 GCF_900095145.1 Mus pahari | reverse complement strand
CTCAACCTAGAACAGTTGCTCTCAAGCTTCCTAATGCTGTGACCCTTTAATAGAGTGACCTGCAACCGTAAAATTATTTTCATTGCTACTTCATAGCTGTAGTTTTGCTACTGCTATGAATCATAATGTCAATATCTGATATGACCCATTAGATATCTGATAAATGACCCATTAGGAAAGGTCACTCAAAAAAAAAAAAAAAATCCTCAAAGGGGTCGTGACCCACAGGTTGAGAAACACTGCTCTACAAAGAAAGTTTCCCGACATGCCTGGGAGGAAAGGCTCTAGATTAGATTAGATTAGATTAGATTAGATTAGATTAGATTAGATTAGATTAGATTAGATTAGATTAGCTTCTGGGCATGCTTAGCAGCCTCTTTGTAAGTAGGTTTACTGAGACAGAAAACCCAGCATCAATATAGACAGCACCCTTCCCTGGGCCGGGTCCTAGACTTCATCCAGTGGAGAAAGCCAGCTGAGCAGCTGCAATCATCATTTTCTGTTTCCTGTGTGGGATTGTAACATTCCCACCTGCCTCATGTCCCTGCCACTAGGACCTCCCACCACTTTGACTATACCCTCAGCATGTGAGTTGAAATAAACCCTTTCTCCCTTAACTTGCTTTTGTTGGGGGTATTTTATCATAGAAATAGGAACAAAAGCTAACCTAGCTGTGTAGTCTCAAGCTTGGCTGCAGGACCTTGAAAGGCTTCGCTGCTACCGGAGGTGTAAAGTTCTTCTCCTTACTTCTGCACTCTGCTTTTTACCACCTTGGAGACCCCATCTGTTGGTTTAACTAGCATGTGACTCATTTGTGAGTTTGACGATTTTCTTCCCCTATGTTTCAGGGTTCAGATTTATTGGGTTAATGAATGGAAATTGTACGCCATGATAAATCCACCGTGAATCGATTGGGACCATCCTATCACTTCATGGAGTTACAAGTGTGAGTGTTTGTGCGTGTACGAAAAGAACAGCTCTTAGGAAACTCTAAATGTACAATACGATATTGTGAACTGTAGTTACCAAGTTGTGCATGAGAAGTCCAGCTACTACCATCCTATAGCCAAGACCCTCCCTAGTCCGCTCCTGTTCTTCAGTAGCCATTTTCCCATTCTCTGTTTCCATGAATTCAGCCTTTTAGGGTTCTATATACAAATAAGAGGGTATAGCATGTGTGTTCTTCTGTTTGGCTTATTGTGCTTTGCATAATGGCTTCTACCATCCCAAAGAGGTTCTCATTAACACTGCAGCATTATTCATGACACCCAAGGTACCCAAGCACCCTCATTGTCCACTGGTGGCGGCCTGGACAAAGAATTGGGTTATATGCACAATGGAATCGTATCCAATTTAAAAACAAAACCAGGGGGAAATCCTGCTATGTCTGGTGAGAATAAATTCACAGAACATTATGCAATGTAAAATAACGTAAATATTTAGCAAAGTGAACAATCGAACGATCTCTTTCCTTCTGAGCTGTGTATTTTCACTATAACTACAAAGAATGCCTGAGGATGAAAGGGGTTCAGTTCAAGTATGTTACCTCAGGTGTGTTGTTCAATCAAAAGCCACATTCCTGTCTTTGTTGGTGGCACCTTTCCATAGATGCTATTTCCTTGGTGAATCAAAGCTTCGTCCACCCCAGTCGTGTATCTAGTGAATGACAGACCTAGAAGAGGAAGTTAACTCTCTCCTCATATGCAAAAAAATCTTATAATTTTCACAATGGTGCGGCCCTCATTCATAGGGTTGAACTTTTAGGATATGAGATGAATTGGTATCAGCAGGATGGTAATGAGATGGATAAAAGTCTAAATAAGAACGTTATGGAAAATAGCAAAAGGAGAAGGGCACTTGCATATTGTAGAGAAAATAACCCCACATCAAGTGAGCAGAGAGTAAGTGGACGTGGACGTCTCACTGGAAAAGGGAGAGGGAGCCGTCTGATGCCAGTCCTACTGTGCCATCCTTTGTGTGGGTGCTCCACATGCCATGAGATAGTCATATGGACTACATTTTAAAAAATGTTTTCTCAATGGTCCATCTGCCCATTGAAGCCCATGCTACGCTAAGAAACAAGAGTAAAACAAGGTGACTTTGTGGAGCATAGGTCTTAGAACTCTAATTTCTCAAGGAAAAATACCCCAGGATCACAGCTTGAAAGCACTAAGCTGCAGAGAGGTATAAAGGTCGAATATGCAAAATAGACTGTTGAGGTGTGATCTGTTGCTATGTACTATGATGCTAAATGCTGCCCCTGGTTGCCTCAAGGACAGGGATGGGAGAATCCTCACCTACCTATGCCAAGCAATGCTATGTGACCTTGCTCCTTAATTTAAAACTATTGGTTGGATAAAGATCAACAGCCTATAGCTGGGCAGAAGAGAGATAGGTGGGGTTTCAGTTCCCAGGCTTGGGATATCAGGTAAAGACTATGAGGAAGAAAAAGGAGGAGTCATGGGCTAAGTGAGGGAGGAAAACATGCCCATGAGGACTGGCCAGTTGAAGTTAAGAGGCACCCAGATAGAACATGGCAGGTTATAACTCGGGGTTACGGAGAGGGAAGTAGCCAGACTAGAACAGTGGGTAGATATGTGCCCAGATCTAGTGCTTTAAAGGCTTATTATAAATATAAAGGTTGTGTGTCTTTTAATTGGGAACTGGATGATCAAAGGCAGGGTAGAAATGCCCAATTGAGATTAATTATTTCTACAACAGTGTGTCTGGGGCATGTCATCCTTGTCCAAGAAGAGCGGTCTGTGTCACACAAACGAGCAGAAGGCAGTTGAACATTTAAAAGAGAAGACACCCAAGTGGAAGCAAGGCTTCTTACGGCTTGATTTTTCTCCATGAATATTTGTATATTAGACGACTGGAAGACATGTTAAAATGGTGATAGCACCATTCTGCTCATTTCAGAACCACTTCATTAAAGACTCTTCTACGGCAGAAGCTACAATGCCTGCACTGCTCTAGCACCATGAAATGCTCTAAAGAGAAAGTGTAAAGTGCTGGAGCGATGGCTCAGTGGTTAAGAGCTCTGACTGCAGTTCCATAGGACCCAAGTTCAAATCCCACGGAGAAAGTGAGCTCGCATGATTTCCTGGTTTCCGCCTGAGCAGCTGAAGCCACCATTTCTGGCAGCCTCTCTTAATTTTCAGCTATACCTAGAGGCTAGTTGTCAAGAGTTCATGAAGAAAGAGTTACGCAGAATAGACACTTTGAGACAAAGTAAGTCATATTTGTATTAGTCCTTGATAAAATAAACCGTATGCGCTCTTGCTCTTTATAGGGATAAATGTCTTCTCCCTTCATCTAGTATCAGAATGAAGCCTTGACTGCACAGTTATCCAATTAAGGCCAAGAGGAGAGTCAGAAAGCAATCCGGGCTTTGAACAAAGCTCGATGTAAATTGACCTTGTGCTTCTCTCCAGGCAAAAGCATCCACGAGACTTCCAGACTGTGACACGTTTGCTAAGTGAGCAGCAGAACATCAGCACCTCCGTGAAATTAAAGTCCCCAGGATGCAGCTGAGCAAGCACACTGTGCCGTCCGAGGAACACATCAGGTGCCTCAGTCTACTCACCTTGCTGATTAACGAGCCGCGACTTCTTGCAGTGATACACGAGCTCCTGTTGGCAGTGCTCCGCCCGGTTAATGGCGGCCTGGAGCTGTTCCATGCTGGCCGCGTACTCGAACACCCCAGTGTGCGCATTCTCAGAGTGAGTGTTCCTGACTCTCATTAAGTCGGAGCCATTGTGCTGTATGACGGTCCATGCCGTTTCTTGTATGCAGAAATGGGGGAAGAAAGAGAGGAGACCGTCACTAGTCTGCAAAAGTTAAAATAAATAAAGAAAATCAAAATCATCTTCTCTCTGAGTTGAATTATTTTTTTTTTCTAGTCATCAAATCTCTCTGAGAGGCAAAATCAACGCAAATGGACTCTCGAGTTTTTAAAATTATAATGACTCTCTTCCCTGAAATAGATGCTTATTCCATGCATTTGCCATGATGTTGTTTGTTTTATATTATTTAACCACAGCAATATTTATGAGAAAGTTATTGGAAAAAAATCAGAACTATTGAATTTTCGTAGTTACAGTCATGGAGTGAAATCTAATAGTCTAGCTTTTTAAAGATACATCACTATTTTTTTTTCTCAAGAAAGAAACAGTTGCACATGCCCTAAGTGTAGAATAGTATTTGTTTTATACATGTAGAATTACATATTATGATGTAGGGGGAAGTGCATATTACAATTAGTAAAATAACTTAGATTATGTGATGTAAAAATGAAGTTGTTTACTTTTAAAATTATTCATGTTACCGGTCAAAATGAAGTCAAAATTTTAATCTCTCCTTAATCACTATGAGTATATACCTTTTTTTCTTTTTTTTTTTTAAGTGTGTGTGTGTGTGTGTGTGTGTGTGTGTGTGTTTAGGGATGTACATATGACTACATGTACCCTTGAAGGCCAGAAGAGGGCACCAGGTGACATGGAATTTGGGTTGTAGTTAGTTGTGTATGGATGAATTTGCCAAACTGGGGGAAAAGAATAATAAATTACAGAATATTCTCCACTGTTTAGCTAATTTAGCCACAAGAATCAACAACACAAACAAGATGGAGGGTCAAGTTTGTCTCCATCACTCCTGTGATAATCAAAATAGAAAGATGGGTAAAAGAGTCAGGAAAAAAAATTCTGTGTTCACTGTCTTCTGTCTTTGGTTCATGGTTTCCTGTGAAATGATGGCTGGTAACCTTCATTTTGCTTTTTTCTTTACATTTCAGCTTAGCATAGGATGTAATCAGCAGGATGCTTCTCTCCAGAAGGTAATAATATATAAGCTAATAAAATTAATTATGGGTGGCCTACAGAACACAGTTGAGGTCATCGAATAGAGCTGGAAACCTGGCATGTCTCTGTGCCCTTCAGAAAGTGTAGCAAAAAAAAAATATAAACATCTAAGCTTGAATTGGCAGAACCAGTCAATAGGCTAGGTCAGAAATCCTATAGTTTTTGCTGACTCAACCACCGCTGTTGGAAGTTTAAGTTTATTATTACTAGGAGGCTGCAGTATCCCTGGGCTTTGTTGGTCTGACTCTTATTGTTCAACAGAACCAATGGCCTTTTCTTGGGGTGACTCTGCTGCTGCACATGAAGAAACTTAACTCTGGCTGAGTGGCTTCCAGACAAGCAAAACAACAAACCTGCTTGGAGCCTTTGTCGCTGGGCCTTTTGGGTCACTTTAAGAGGGACCTCCCTACAGTCCAGCTTCCCTCTTCTGAAAAGGTGAAAACCACCATGTGTGGCCACTATTCAAGGGCAGCTCATAAAAATGTTTCTTTTTGGAAATACTGAAATAGACAGACCTTAGCAGAGGTTCTATAAGCAATTTTATTTTCTGATGCAAAATGCTGCACTACATGTGCAGTTAATGAGAAGTTGTGCTTAACAGCCTATGTAAAGCAGACAGGAAATCATCTGAGATTTTTGAGCAATGGAGGGAAGGGCTCCTGAAGCCATGTCTGGAGCCACCTGTTTAGGAGCAACTTAGTGTCATTTTCCTAGACATTCAGACAGGATTACAGTAACTGAGGTTTCTGGTGTGATTTTAGAAATGATCATCAGAAAACGGAAGGAACATGTGCTCCGTAGTGAGTTATTTAATGGGCACTCTCGGGTTGAGGTCATTGACATTGTTTCCCATGGGTGTCACCAGTGCACAGCTTGGCACATGCAGAGGGCATGTGTGAGGAAATGAGGAGATCATCAAATAAGGAAACGGATGAATAGAAACGGCATTGTGCCTAGGTTAGAGCACAGCCCAGTAGGTCATTTGATTGCCATCCCTGGTGTCTCTGAAACTTCCAGTGCCATTGAACTGTTTCATAACACTCTAAGTGACTAATGACAGAGAGGATGGTGACCTGTCATGAACAGTCTATGATGGCACACTACTTCCAAGCCAACAAGTTATCCTGTCACATATGCAGATAGCCACCTTCATCTCTCATCTATCTATGATCTATCCATCATTTATCTACCAATCACCATTTATCTTCTATCATCTATGTATTCACCTATAATTTATTGGTGTACCTATTACCTATCTATCTTTTATCTATCATACATCATCTATCAGCTATACATCTATCATCTATTTATCTATTATTCATTCATCTACAATGCATCATCTTTCTAAAGATCCATCTATCCTTTACATCATAGATCTGGATATTATATATTCATCCATTTATCTCATCTATTTATCCACTTATCTACAATCTATCATCTGTTCATCATTGCTTATCATCCATCCATATATCATTTACCTATCCTTTACCCATCACCTAGCCTAGTTCATCTATAATCTTTCATCTACCTATATAGTCATCCATAATATATAATAAATAACTGTTATCTATCTACCTATCAACTATCTACCCATTCATAATCTAACATCTATGTAGCTATCATCTATCTGTCATCAATTACACATTCATTTACTATCTGTCCATCTATCATCTATCAAGTACTAACCTTCTGTCGTTTACTACTGTCATCTACTTACCTACCTACCTGTCCTAACTGACCGGGAAGTACTCCTTATTGGGAACCATTTCTCACAGGGAACCTTAATGAGCTGAGGTTCCTCACATCCCAGTTTCTCACAAGCCATGACACTGAGTGCCAGATGCACCTGTGTGGTGTGTGCCGCAGCAGAACCCCAAGACAGTAGCCCAGACTAGTGAGGCACAGGTCTTCTACAGGATGACTCTTCCTCTCCCCCTCCCTAAAGTGAGAAGAGCTATGGCTCTTCCAGAGAATGTAACAAATCTGTGCCAGGGAAGTTACGAATCCTTAGATTTTAATTACCCCAGAGGGTGGGTGGCAGGCAAGCCTCTAAATCTCTCTAGAGAGATTTACTCTCTGGAAGTTGCAGGACAAATCTACATTTGAAGGTTTTTTCAACCTCATAGTGGGTCTGTGTGTTGTTTTGCTTTATGGTTGCACTTGTAGCTGTTGTCAGTTTCTCCGCCTCAGAATGAATAACATTGTTTCCTTACAAGTTATTAGGAATCCCTGTGGCTAGACAAGCAACTACTATTTGATTGACAGCCTACTGACTTGCCTTCCTCTGCAGCAGCAGAAGACAGCTTGGCCTCCCTTTACACAATCATATTAATAGTCCCAATATGTACATGTGTTTGTTATTTTACTTCTCCTTTGAACTGTCTCTTACAGAGAACCCATCTCCCCATTAATAATACACTCAACGCAATCTCTAAAAAATGTGATTTCAAGTGTTTACCTTTATGTCTGTTTTAGAGTCACGTTTTTCATTTCTGAGAAATTATTCCTCACTAAATGCAACAAGAGTTATGGAGTAAGGAAACGAGGGGCAATGAACAAGAAGAGATTGCTGAAACAGGCAGAAAAAAATCTATGGAGTTTTTTAAAAAAAAAAAAAAAAATTAGAATGGTAATTTGAGTTTGCCAGTGTCTCTCCCTGAAGAGATTTCTAATACTATGAATTGTAAATAAAGCTACTGAGTAATTAAGGCCTTGATTTACCTGGGGCTGACTGCTATTTTTTTAGGGTGATAACAGTACAAAGGAAAAAAAAAAAAAACCTGCTGTTTAAGCAACATAGTTGCAAAGCTGTGGTTGCCTCCTGTTTAATAGCCGAGGGTGACAGATGAGCTAAGGGCTGGAAGGAGCAGGTAGGGAGTGCTGGGCTCTGGAAAACAGAACAGGGCCAGCTAACAATCTCGGCGCTTACACAGCTGTTTCCCTGTTAACCGGAATGGCTACTAAGAAACCTCTGACTCTGAAATCTCGAAGTGGAAAAAAAATAATCAAAGCTCATTTTGTTAGACCCTTGTCTTACTGTAATAATAGCACTGAGTGCCCTTAGGTGAAAGTTGGTGTCTCCTAGCCAACAGAATGGAAACCCCCTCCAGGTCATTGGGAGGTTCGCTAGTTGGGTGGGGTCAACAACCTGAGCAAGACCCCACCCCTCAGGAAGACAGGGTTTTATTTAAGTCACAGTAAGAAATAGGGGGAACTATTATCCCATTAAAGGGATAATACACTTTTCCTTCCCAGAATTCCCACCCACTAGTACCGTCCCTATGAGCTACAGTGAGGCTCTGTTTGGGTCCGCTCAGATTTCTTTGCCCTGACTCAGAAAAAAAAAAAAAAAAGAAAAGAAAAGAAAAGAAAAGCCTAGCTTTCCGTTTCTTCTGGCTCTTTCCTTCAGATGCTGACAGAACCAACCTGTGCCTTCTCTGGTACTTTGGGCTTTGTGTTTTACCTCTGAAGCTCTCTTCCCTGCCATGTGCCTGGCCTTGATGCCTCGCTCAAACAGCTCTCATTCTCATTCTCTCTCCTAAGCTTCCGCCTATGAATCTGTGATCGCCTTCACCCGAAAGCTCCCACAGTGTGCAAGCATCTCCTTCTTTGAATTTGGCAGAATCTGAAAGCCACAGGCTTGGGACAGCTTTGGAAGCCATCAATGTTGGGGAACTCAAGCTCCCGCCAGAATGACTCCCTTTCCCTCCAGGAAACCCTGATATCCCCACATCATTATGATAAAAATCACACTAAGCTGCTTGGTTTTTGTTGTTGTTGTTGTTGTTGTTGTTGTTTTTGTTTTTTTAAAAAAGCAGAGATTTCAGCCCAGAAACTCCCAACAGTAGAGCCGGGAATGGAGAGGTGAAGGCACAGAATTTCCATTGGTCAAGGGTTTGAAAGGGATCACTTTAGCTCCCCCTGATGCAATCTTCTTTACAATGTAATGTTTGATAAAGAGAAACTTTTAAATATAAAACTATTTCATTACAGCGAACACAGAGAGTTTAGAATGGAATAAAACTACCTTCCCCCAAACAGATACATTCCCAGGGACTTACCTAATTCTATTTTTAAATTGTATTTAGGATGCTCAATTGGCAAAGAAATTTCAGTCTTTAATGTGACTTAAGAAACTATTCATTGGAAATACGGATTTTTTGTTTATTTGCTTGTGTCAGTTAGCTTGTAATGCTTAGACTTATTTTTAATCCTCTTGGAATCTTTTCCCTCACAGTGATTTCAAACTTCTATTAGTTTTCTAAGTCACACATTTGCAAGCTACTGATTCAGCAGTGTGCCTGGTTTTCTTGACGGCTATACCTGATTTGGGTAACAAGAAGAGACACACAACAGGGTACTGATCAAAGTGGGGAAAGGCTTCAGGCTGCAAGAAAAAAAAAGGACCAAGATTTAAGTTCTTGCCTGTTCCACCTGATACCATCAGCCTGCCACACTGACATGTGCTCAGTCTTAGTGTCCTCATTTGCAAAACTAGAAACCAAGGAGACTCTCACACTGTCACAAGTGTTTCTCCGACCTCTGGCTGGGGTTGTTATATTCTGAGTTGCCTCTTTTGTTGGACTATGTTTCAATATTCTGAGGCTTCCAGAGACAAGGAGCTGTCCCTGAACAACTGTGTCTCTGCCCTCAACATCTGGCAGGCATAATTCAGCAATTTGCATATGGTGATGCATGCCTGAATTAATATCCATCGTAGCATGCGAGATAGTTGATCCCGTCATTTATAGATCTTTATTATTTGTGAATTCATCCACTTGCTGGAAATTTATGGGTAACCCTGAAATTTTCTAGTCATTTGTAGTCATGCACAGAGTAGCAAAAATTGAGTTCAGCCAGAGCTGAAGAAACAGCTGCTCCCTGCCTCTTGCTTCATATTGGAAGTGAATGGAGTTATGATCTATTTTGTAATTCTTCCCTTTCTCTCTTCTAGTTGACAGCACTGCTATCTAAATGCCCCCCTAATACTACTGAGGTACTGAGAATCATCATTAAGCTCAAACCATGATCTGAACATAAAACATGTTAGAGGAGTACTGCTCTGCCTTAGGTTCCAAGGCTTTGGGTCACGAATTCAATTTTAACGAATCACAGATCTCTCTCCTCTCTCCCTGTGTGTATGCATGCATGCATGTGTCCATGTGTATGCATGAGTGTGTGTGTGTGCATGCATGTGCGCATAATGGGTATGTGTGTGTATAATGTCTTTTACCTTAAACACATATAAAAGATTAAATATTGATCTATGGAAGAGAATGCGGTTTCCAGAGGGCTCTTGTAAACCTATCTTACTATGTTCCGCTTAGGAACAATGATTTATTATTTTTTAATCTAATGTCCATGGTGATTTTATGGAACATGACTACCATAAATCAAAAAAATCCCTCCTATCCTCTCTCTCTCTCTCTCTCTCTCTCTCTCTCTCTCTCTCTCTCTCTCTCTGTCTGTGTGTGTGTGTGTGTGTGTGTGTGTGTGTGTGTGTGTGTAAGCCTCAGATAACAGAGATATGTATTAATTTACATAGGTCATATTTCTCAGAATCACAACTAATACCTCATATGTAGACAAGTAGCTCATAAATCATTCGTGGGAATACGGATTTTTATAGCCTTTCTGGGCACTGTGGTTAAGTTTTACCATCATATATGAACTAGACACATTTAAACGTTAATCTGGACACACAAGTGTGTATCTTACATAGACAGATTCATCTTTTGTTCTTTGTGAATTTTTTTCTCACAGTGAGTATAGCGAAATTTACAGAGCAGACAAAAATCTGAAAGGCATATGTCTCAAACAGCACATCTAAATCTGTACACATAAAATAACCATTTTGAAGGACTGTTACGGTTCTATGCCTCTCCTGACCTCAGAGAAGGAAACCCCTGGCTACTGCCTGGGAATTCATAACCTGCAGACTGTACAGTCGCACACCGGAGGCAAGCCTGTCGAATCAGCATGTGTTTTAGATTGGTTTGGTCTCGAGAACTGTTTCCTCAGCGGTTGCCAATTCATGAAGCCACCAAGCAATGCATTTGAAAACTCTCTAAAGATATGTTCTACAGTAATTCTCGCACCACAAAAAAAAAAAAAAAATCAATAGCCCAGGATTAACCACTGCCCTGTGGTTTTTAGAATTATATATTAGTATAGACCTATTGTTATCTTCTATTCAGGCGTCTCCTTCCCATCTTGTTTGACTGTGACAAGACATTGTCAAATTAAAATAGTTAAATGAAATTTCTGATGTCCACTCCTCAACCGTTTTTCTGATCTACTGCCTGCTACCTCTGTCCTGCTATTGTGGAATCTCGCCCCCTAGAAATGTTACAAACCCAGCCACTTCTATACATTGCCTTAGTTTTATTAAAATAGTAAGAAAGTAACTGACACATTTGTGCTTCCTAAATGGCCTCCTAACTTTAATGCTCTATCTATTGGTTCTTTGCCCCTGGACAGGCATTTGCCAGTGTGAGAGCAACTATGGCCCTATCAAAGGAGTTCAGGCTGTATATACCATATAGGGCTGTTTTCTAAATGTGTTTCCCCCCATTCGGGACAATACCCAACGCCTTTAAGACTCCATAGTAAGGACTACATAATTCTCCTTCTTCTTCTGCCCTCTGAATCTCTCCTTATCTTTTACTATGCCCCACTTACTGGCCTTACTCCAAGCTCACTTGGGTTCATTGCTGGTATACCTGGAAGTCTTAGGAGTTGGCATTTGCCATTGGTTCTATCTAGGAGTTTCTGTCTTCAGGTATTCACAACTAGACTTTGCAATAGAAAATCTCCCTCCACAACAATGTGTGACTCGACTCAAAACTGCCCCCTTCCCTTGCTATCTTTCCCTTACTGCTATGGATGCTTAACCACAGCACTGTGAGGCGTTACTTCCTGCACTGATGTAAATTATCCACAACTTGAAGGCCAGTACAACCCTTACTGAGTTATAATATGCCGTACGTGACTCAGCATTTAAAATTTGACTGATAATCATTTGGTTTTAGTTAAAGTACTTATATTTGCTTGCATTGATAAAATGCATTTGAAATTAGTGAAACTTGGAATTAATCATAATCAACTTAGAGTATTATATGGCTGACATATTGGACAAAACAGCATATCTAGAATTCTCCTTTTGTATTTGATGAAAGAAAAATAGATGTACCTTCTTTTTTGATGTTTATATACAGTTCCCCTTGGTGCCAACTGTTGAAATGGTTACCTTTTTCTCATTGTCCATTTCTCTCATCTTGATAAAACATGAGTTATCTCAACATGAATGAATCTATGAAGCCTT
Organism: Mus pahari; assembly: GCF_900095145.1. Lineage (NCBI taxonomy): Eukaryota > Metazoa > Chordata > Mammalia > Rodentia > Muridae > Mus > Mus pahari. Next base: position 36,117,647 of record NC_034609.1, on the reverse strand, counting down.
TCTCTTTTTTTCTATTTACTAATGTTTATTATACCTGCTACAACTGAGTCTTTCAGCTCTGTGCTTCAAGACTGACTTATTTCTGACCCTTTCCTGTGTGCTCATAAAGTATATAATATGCTTTTCCGTTCTCACCAAAATAATCGCACCAACCTACAAACAAATACCCCACTGGAATTTTAATTTGGGTTTGTACTAAAAATCAATATCAATCTTGCAAGAACTGACATTTTTACAATGTTGAGTCTCTTAATTAATGAAAATTTTATATTCCTCTCTACCTCTAGGATTTTACATTGTATAAAGAACATTTTATACCTATCTGTGAGAAGCCTTGCAAATCCTCTAATATATATATATATATATATATATATATATATATATATATTAGATATATTATATAATATATATAAATATATATATATATATTTACCATGTGTTTGAGAGTTTTGAGGCTGTTGGAGATCCAATCTTCTAAAAGATCATTTTCTAATTGCATACTACTAGTATATAGAAACAAATAATTTTATGTTAACTTGGGATCCAGTAATTATTCTGAATTAAAATCATTTACTACAGTTCTTCAGAATATTTTAATATGTAATTTAATAATATATGAATAATGAAAATTATAGGCCATTATTTCCCATCCTTGTACTTTTTCTACCAATTGTATTGGCTAAGACCTCCCATACAGAAAGCTGTTCACACTGGCAAGATGAGGAAAGTTCTCAATAGCTATGACCCACGTTAAAAGATCTTTCTAAGCACTCTGGCTCTTTTTGAATCAAGGGTAGATGTTGAATTTAATCAAACCCATTTTTTTATCCTGTGACTGTTAATTTATGTCTGAATTGATGTAGGATAGGAATTCTAGAAAACAAATAAATTTCATAGTTACACATATTTAAACTTGGAACTCTCTTCCCAGGAGATTCTAGATTGTAGCAAGATGATAATGAAAACTGAGCATCACAGTACTATTTAGTAGAAAGCAACATAAATATTTAACAGATGTGTTAGTTAAATGTTAATAATTTACAATACTGTTAGTCTGTGTGCAAGGGGTGACTAACAGTATTTCTAAGAAAAAGTGTTTCCTATTGTGTCTCAAAACACAAGCCTTTGTCAGAGCAATCAATGCCTAGGAAAGAAAGATCTGAAAAAAAAAAAAAAAAAAAAAAAAAGAGCCAACCATCCCTACATAATTCCAAGAAGGAATTCCTTCTTGGAATTATGTAGGGAAGGTTGGTCTGTGTGCCTGTCTGTGGAAGACTTGGGCCACCGTGGGTAGCATCATTACATTTGCTAGACTGTGTAAGAACAGAAAAAGCTTAAACACTAAGCAAGGATGCATTCATCACCTCTGAGCCTGACTGTGGATCTGATGTAACTAGCTGCCTCAAGGTCCTATTGCCATGTCTTCCCCCAAAAGATACACCAGAATCTAGAATTGTAAGCTTTCGTAAACCCTTTCTCCCCTAAGGGATCTTTTGTCAGGGTGTTTAATCACAGCAACAGAGAGGGAACTAAAACTAATATCCACTTCAGTCACGTTGCAAATTAGATTGATGTTACACTTACTTCATTTTAATTTTTGTGCAATCGGTCTACTAAAGCAGATTTATCTGGCCAATGGATGTGTGTTAACTCACCAGTCATATTGCAGTATAAGAGGAATGGCTGCAAAGGACCACTCCCATCTGAGTCTATGTAGTAGAATCCAGAAGCATTTCCTTGGTGCTTATAGGCTTCACATGACTGCTCATAGACAGCTGAGAGAGAGAGAGAGAGCGAGAGAGAGAGAGAGAGAGAGAGAGAGAGAGAGAGAGAGAGAGAGAGAGATCGATCATACATGAAATAACATGAAACAAATCTCTCAAATTTTGTAAGATGTACAGTAGATCCCCAAGTCTATGCACACCCCTGGCCAAGGGAACAGGTAATATTTATATTTTAAAACAAAATCCATCCTTCTTTTCTTTACAAATTAATATGGATGAGATGGATAACATACAAAAAAGCATGAGGTTGTATTTTATGACGTTTTTATCTCCAAAGGAGAAGACTATTAGATCAAAATGAAAATTTAACCTACTTTTTATGGTAGGAAGAAGTAGAGAAGAGAAGACAGCTATTTAAATGTTAAGACCTTTGTAAGTATAATGTGGTATCTTGTGGTACACATTTCAGAACATCTAATTCTAGCATCACCTTGTAATAACCTAACATCTGAAGTACAATACCATAACCTTCAGAGCTAATCAGGTGCTGCCCAATAATTATGCAATGGGGAGATTTTAAATATTATTTGAACTATGTTACTTTCTTACATCAACTTAGAGGTAAACATTTTTCTTCAAAGGGGGAAATGATTTGCAAAGTACCTCATCTATAGTTTTAAATGTAATTATGAAACTTCTCTAATGCTCTTTAATGAGCATTCAACACAATTAAGATTCAAAGCAGAGCAAATATTCATATAAAATATGCCCCCAAGTGGTCTCATTGTGTTGTGATCCATAATTGAATTTTTTATTATAGGAGTGTATATTTGCCATGCATAAGGCTTGATATTAACATCTGCGAAATGCACACTTCTCATTGAATTCCTGGCCAAATGTACTAGTAACTTCCATTAGGTTTTTAATTCCATGAAGTCTGAAATACAAAACAACCTCTGGATAGCCTCCCCCAAATCAATTTTAAATTTTTGAAAATTGTGTTAATGAATGTTTGGACAACATGAGACATCACAGCTAATTTGTGAAAAGTTACAAATAGTTCAGAATATCCTGGAACCTTCCTTCTATATTATTGCTCTGCAATATGATGGTGTCATTTCTTCCTATTTAAATTACATAGATGGAGACATAAGGACGCAGTGGTTTGTGGCTATATTTGCATTGTGCACTGAAGTGGGCATGTAAAATGCCTAGTTTTATATGTCATGGAGCATATGCATATGGTTATAAATGCCTTAAAAGTGGTTGCTAGAGATATACACATAACTTTGGGATAGTGATGAGCTTCCAAAAGCACACAAATGGACAAGGAAATTAGACCTTTTTAAAATTTATTTTTATATGTTTTAAGAATTACTTTTATTATTTTTCATTACATGAAGGTGTGTGTGTGTGTGTGTGTGTGTGTGTGTGTGTGTGCACATTTGTGTGTGAATACAGATACTACAAGCCAGATACAGAGGCCCAAAGAATCAGATCTCTCTGAAGTTTTGGTCACCTGGTCTAGGTGTTGGAAACTGAAGTCAGATCCTGTGGAAGAGCAGTGCTTGCTCTTAAATGCTGAGCCAACTCTCCAGGTGCACTGTTTTACTAATTATATGTATTTGTGTGTGGTAGAGTATGTGTGTATAAGTTCAGGGGCTTTGGGAGCTCAGAATAGTTGCTTCCTTTGGAAATGGAGTTGTAGAAGGTTGTGAGTTGGTTCAAGAGGGCACTGATTACAGAATAAAGATCCTTCATAAGAGCAGCACTCAGGCTCAACTGATGAGCCATCTCCCTAGACCCAAATGGGAAATACCTTAGCTTTAATGTTCACTGAATCATCTTCTATGACATGATGGTTATTTCCTAATTTAACCCTTTTCTTTTTGAAGACAAACTCTCACTGTTAGTCCAGTCTAGCCTCCAAGCCATGATGTCCCTGCCTTCACTAGCCAAGTGCTGAGATTCCAAGAGAATCTTCTAGAAGCCTTCACCTTTGCTTCTGTACTATGACTAACAGCATTGTTCTAGCCCTGTTTCTCAGAAAAGTGTGGACCAAACCCCTTCAGCTCTGTTTAAATATCTTGCTCATGGACCTATCCCGTTAATTTTTGAATCACATTATAGGCCATGTGTCAAATGACCTTTCTATCCCATTCAAGTTTCTCCTCAGAGCTGATTGTGTTTATATTTACACTCACATATTAATAACAATAGCACAAGCAGAGTCAATTCCAATGCATTTAATAGCTCTCAGACTTGAGTCATTTATTATAATGGAGAGGGCAAATGATATCTAAGAAAAGTGAAATACACTGTCCTTCAGTAGCTGAGTGACATGGTTGAATAACTTAGCCTCTGGTGACAGCTTAGAAGAGGCTTCTTCTCCAGTGAGCATTTTTTTGTAAGATCCGAGGAAAGACTGCAACATATATATATAATCAATACCTGGCTATGGACTCATGAGGGACTAATAGGGCCAACAGACTTTCTTGAACACAGACTCTCTACTCTTGAACTAGAACCTCTTGGAGTCCTCTGTAGCATGTGCAGAGATGAGAGCCAAGGATTCTGACTCCCACTCAAGTAGGGAAACAAAACAATGAACTCTGTGGCTGACCTTCCCAAGGTTGTATGGTAAAACTGACTTTGCAATGGACACTCTTGCTTCAAGTCAACCTCTACTTCTGCATTGCTCAGAATTTGAGAAATAACATCAAACACTGAGTGTGGAGGATGGCCATTTGGGGCACTGTTGAACATGTATTGAATAAGTAGACTACAAAAATAACATAAGGCTTTCGACTTAAGTAAATATTTCAGTAGATGGTTTTAGCTCTCTTGTCAAAGATCAAGTGACCATAGGTGTGTGGATTCATTACTGGGTCTTCAATTCTATTACATTAATCTACCTGTCTGTCGCTGTACCAGTACCATGCAGTTTTTATTACAATTGCTCTGTAGTACAGCTTAAGGTCAGGCATGGTGATTCCACCAGAGGTTCTTTTATTGTTGAGAAAGGTTTTTTGCTATCCTAGGTTTTTTACTATTCCAGATGAATTTGCAAATTGCCCTTTCTAACTCAGTGAAGAATTGAGTTGGAATTTTGATGGGGATTGCATAGGATCTGTAGATTGCTTTCGGCAGGATAGCCATTTTGACTATGTAAATCCTGCCAATCCATGAGCATGGGAGATCTTTCCATCTTCTGAGATCTTCTTCAATTTATTTTTTCAGAGATTTGAAGTTCTTATCATACAGATCTTTCACTTCCTTAGTTAGAGCCACACCAAGGTATTTTATATTATTTGTGACTATTGTGAAGGGTATTGTTTCCCTAATTTCCTTCTCAGCCCATTTGTTGCATATGTAGCAGAAGATGGCCATCATTGGGAAGAGAGGCCCCTAGGTCTTGCAAACTTTATATGACCCAGTACAGGGGAAGGCCAGGGCCAAGAAGAGGGAGGGGGTGAGTAGGAGAGCAGGGTGGGGGTATAGGGAACTTTCAGGATAGCATTTGAAATGTAAATAAAGAAAATATCTAATAAAAAAAGAAGGGAAAAGTATTTCAGTAGAAAAAAAGGAACATGATTTATAATATAGAATATATTATAAATGATAATATATATGCTGTGACCTCAGGCTCTAGAGCTCCTTCATTCTGCCTACTCTCTGTAAGCAAACTTGCGAAGTTTATTAATATCCCTGAATTATATGAGTTAACTAGGCCAATAACAGTACTGACCTAAGAGGGAGATAACAGAACCAAATGACTTAGCATGTGTAAAATACCAAGTCTACACTAGGAATTTAGAAAGTCCACAATAAAATTAACTATGATTACTATAATAATTGTCTGCCCCACTTAGCTGCCATCAACCTCATTAAACAGATCTTAAAGGAGACTCATTCCTAATAGTGTGGTTTAGGGGATAGGGTTTCTGGGGGTTGTGAGGTCATGGAAGTAAGTCTTAATTAAAGATAGTTAACAGGGCTCATGGAGAGAGCTATCACTCTTGGAGCTGTGTGAGAACACAGGGAGAAATTGACAGTCTGTGAACCAGGAAGCAGGGATGCCAAAGCTTTGAACTCCCGCGAACTTGAATTTCTAGCCTCTAAACTGTAAGAAACCAATTTAGACTGTACCTAAGCCAGTCAGTCTATGATATTCACTTATCAACGGCCAAATGGAACGCCACTCTCTTGGATAGTATTTGACGAGTGAATCACCGTACTGGAACCCACCCAGCCCAGCTTATCCAACACTGCTTCGGAAAATATTTCCATTTCATGGAATCAACAAATAATCTGGTAACTGACCCTAATTCAACATATACTATTCTTCTAGAAAGTTCCCAGTCAAACACTGTCCAGGTTAGGTAACAGAAAGTGCTCAAACAGTCTACATCTTATTATTCCTTAGCTATCTTTATTTTTTTTTTTTGATTTCCATACATATTTTTTGTTCTTTCCAACTATCTGACCCCTCCCTCTTTTTTGTTTTATACTATACATTTCTATTTTGGTGATCTTATGAAATGAACATGTGGACTAGAAACTAGAAACCAAATGGGGTACTGAAATTCAAGATATGTATCCCAATACGAGGCCATAGAGATCACCTAGGCACAGATACTAGAGAAAGCATTACAAAGGAAGCTGAAGGTAGAAGAGCAAGCAGGTGTGTATAGCTTACAGCTGTGACAAGTGGCTCCTGTGTACCCCGTGTTTGTGCAGTTACAATGAAAGGTGCTCCAAGATTGAGAACATTCACCACCATGCTCACAAGAGTTGGGCAAACACCTAAAAGGAAGAGAAGAAGTTGTTAATAATGGTGAGATACCACAGAGTATTGATCATTGGTCATAAATGGTCATGTGACGCAAGGATGTTAACCATATAGAGAGTAAATTCCACCATGACCAATGGTTACACAGTCTGGTACTGAGGAACTTGAGTCACAGAACTAAACCTCAGGGCATTAAATTGGGTTTAGCCAATTCTCAAGTCACTCTGACTACCCATGAATACATATCACCATATCATAGCTCTTTATGTCCCCTAAGTGACATATTGTGGACTCAGTGCTAGCTAGACTATGAATAGCTTCCAGAAAATAGCATTCTGTCATCTGAGTTATGATGCTGCTTGAGAATGAGAAAGGAGATTGACTGAAGAAAGAGTAAGGAAAGAGAGAAGGGAAAGGAAAGGATGTTCCCTGATCTAGAAATGCCCAAGCATGCCCAGTATCCATCCATGCACGTCAAGCAGTGTTAGGTTGTTCTCTGCCGTTGAATCTAACTCATGAGAACTGCCCTGGTTATTGTAACTTTCCAAGAGAAATAACAGCCCTGTTCAACAGCTATCAAGCACAGTAGGTTTACCCAGTTGAGGTATCTCAGTTCCAACATTAAATCATAATACATCCTGTCAATCACAACCTATGTTTGAGAAGCTACATCATGAAGAATATACTTTTAAAAACAGAGGATTATGAGAAACCAGTAGGGAACAAAGGAAGTAAGCCTAGCCCATCATTTGATCTGGCTCTAGGCTTTGAAAAGTTGTACAGGGTCCTGTACAGATCAGCAGTCCAAAGACTAAAACAATTACATTTAATTAAAATATTTTATTTTCAATTTATATGTATCACTTTACATCAGAGAAATCGTGGTGTATATATTGAAAAGAGCTAAGATAATCAAAGTGTTCTTTACTGAAGCACATTAATCGATATCATCTCACATAACTAGCTAACTTTTTTAAGAATCTATTTTAATTTTAATTATGTATATAAGTGTGTGTGTGTGTGTGTGTGTGTGTGTGAGAGAGAGAGAGAGAGAGAGAGAGAGAGAGAGAGAGAGAGAGAGAGAGAGAGAGAGCATGTTGTGCATATGGGAGTGCTGGTGTTTGAGAAGGCCAGAAGAGGGTATGGGGTTCTGGGAAGCTGGAGTCTCAGGTGGTTATAGACCAACTGAGATGGCTGCTAATAACCAAATTCTTGACCTTGCCATAAGTAGTTTTTTGTTTTTAATTTATAAGCCCCTCCTCTTCCCCCAAGATATCTAATATTTCTCATTGTGGGAGACAGCTACTGTATAAAAATCAAAGGGTCAGGTTTATCTTTCAACAATAGGGCTTAGTGACGATTGTCTAAAACACTTGGGAGAATCTTGAGAGAAGAAGTCGGGGGCCTTCTGCTGAAGCCTGAAACACCCTGGTGGACTTAGATGGTTCCAACATTGCCCTCAGCTTGGATAAATGCTAGCTAAGTTTCTTGTAAGCTATAGTCTTTTACCAGCCCCTCTTTAGAGCATTTCTATTAGCAAACGGTCAACTGTGAATTATTTCTTGGTCCCTTTGAGGAATAAATCTTGTCCAACCTCTTACTAATTTTTCTGAACCAGGAAGGGCTCTCTGCAAGACTACCCCCTTTGAGATGCTGGGATGCAAATAGCAATGACAGAACCTGTATTCTTTGTCTCCATCGAAGGGCAGGAATCTAATTAATCTCCATAAATACTGAATGGCAAACAGATGTGACATAATCAGGTTGACAATCAACTGCTAGGAAATAAATTCTCATTACATTCTTTGGACCTGAGGCAGGATGGAAAGATAGAAGATAGGAAGGGGCCCAGGAAGGAAGGAAATTCCTTTTCCTGAAATCTCTGTTGCTTTCTGCTGAATAAGGAGTCAAGAAACCTCAACACAACTGATACCATTAGAGCTTCATACAGAGAAGTCTCAGAGGCTAAAGGTACATGCTGTCAAGCCTGATGACCTGAGACTTGACTCTTGCCAGTTGTTTTTGGTCCTCTATACAGGTAACACACACACACACACACACACACACACACACACAAAAAAAATATATACACACATACACAAACATAATTTCAATTTTTTTTAATTTTTGTAGTGCTTACTTTTAAAAATGCATCCCAAAGTGAAGGGCCGAAATATGCTTACTTCGATCCAGAATGAATATGCCTTTGAGCTTAACTATATCTACATTTCTCTCTTTCTCTGAACTTAAATAACATACCTGGTAAAAAAAAAGGGACCTTATAATTTCACTCACAGAAGATGATTTAAGATAAGAAAAATAAACCAATTTGTGTAAACAACATTACTTGGGAAGCTACAGTGGTTTTCATGTGTGTGTACACGTGCATGCATGCATGGGTCTTTGTAAAGCGCTCTCTCTCTCTCTCTCTCTCTCTCTCTCTCTCTCTCTCTCTCTCTCTCTCTCTCTCATTGCACCCATGTCTTAGTTCTGTATTGTCCTCATGTCTCTCTCTAAATTCTCTAAATACCAACACTTAGGTCTGAAGGATGTACTGTTGCTTCTCAACTCTTTATAATATCATTACCTCTGTTTTACCCTGACTTGTCCCAAATTCTTTTCAGCAGTGTAGCTGAAAATCTAGCTTTACGTAAGTGGAAGATCCTAAGGTAAGGATTCCTCAGGCTACTACTGCGGCAGTGCTGGGCTATGTCTCTCCACTGTAGCTGACACTCATTTTTGAAATCTATATATACGTGGTCCGTGTGGATGATGTGGTGTGTCCATGTTGTGTATGCATTTGTGTGTCTGCAGGTACACATGCATATGTGTGCAGGTGTATGTGGGGAGCAAAAGGGTCGCATGGTGAGTTTTCTTGATTGTACTTCATCTTGGTTTTTGAGAGCCAGAATCTCTCGTGGAACCCAAGTTCACCAACTGGGCTAGACTGCCTGGGCAAGGAGCTCTAGGGATCAAACTGTCTATGACCCACCCCCAACCCCAAATGCAGAGGTTACAAGGGCATGCCTCCTTGCTTGGCCTTTTACAAATGTGCCATGCACGGCTCTGAGCTCAAGTCCTCATGCTTGTGAGCCAAACACTTTACAGACTGAGCCATCTCTCCAGCCCTAGCATTATTTTTTGAATGAAAATGTCAGTGATATCTTTGCGTTAGAGGAACTTTAGAAGAAATTATCTAGACACAGGTAAAGTACCATGTACAAATGTCATCTGTGAACTTCTAGTTTAGACTCAGACAGCTGATTAGAGCACTGATGTCTTTCAGAGTTTAGAATGAATAATATATTGAGACCAAAGCCTCCAATGCCCTTATCCATTTTCAATTTTAAAAAATAATAATAAAAACTACAGAGCCTGCCAGAACGTATTTGTGATGGACTTTCTGCTGCCTCCCATATCAGAGCTGAAGATGGAACTTGATGTTTTGTTTATATGCCTTTTCCAATGTTAATAGAAAATAGTGTTATTGATTTTTCCCCTTGATTAAAAAACCGATGTCCCCTATACACAGAACAAAAAGATGAGAGGTCGCTTGTAGTCTCACTATCTAGAAAGTCTTACTGAAAACATGACCTTGTATTTACAAATACAATCTTTATCTTTTTGGCAGAGGACTGTTGATATAGGGTCTCACTCTAGCTCTAGCTGCCCTGGAATTCACTATGTAGCCCAGGCTGGCCTGGTAATCACTATGTAGACCAGGGTGGCCTCTAATTCAGAGATCTAACTGCTTCTGCCTTCCAAGAGCTTGTAGCATAACACCCTGCACATGAATACAATCTTAAAGTAGTTCTTTGGAAGCTTCTTTTGGGGGGAATCCAAAAATAAAGACTGTGGATATACTTCTGCACTTAGTAATTTCATACATATTTAGTATTCTTATAAGTATGTAGGAACCCTTTAGGCACACTATCATAACTTGTTTAATTTTTAAGCATTTGAACTCAACAACAGTCTAATAAAAAAGGAACTTAAAAACATTAAAAGAGCAGCAATCTTAGTTTATAATTAAATCAGAAAAGGTCAGAGGTGACCTTTCTTTAAAAGGTGTTAACACTGTTTTTAAAAGGGAAAAGATTCAATGGTTTTGCTTAAAATCAAAAGGAATAAAAATGTCTTTAACTGTCATAGTGCATGGGTTGTTTCCCTCTGAATTCCTTCCAGAAGGTAACTGGGCACATTTTCTTTTTGTTCAACTTAAACTCATCTGAATGAGGCTTTTCACATTTGTAAATAAAATGTGAAAGACTGAATTGTGAGTTTTACCAGGTTCACTATATGATAATGTTGGCCAACTTGTAATCTATGCAAACTGCACTGCATGGCAGGGTTCTTGCTTGCACCAAGGGCTCTAAACAACTGCGTTGTACACTGTCCCCTTTGCTAGTCCTTCCACTACAAAGTCAAACAATCCATCAACCCATTTTCCCAGGCATCTAAATCTTTCTCCTAGACATTTCCATCACCATTTTCATTGCATATGACTTTGAACAAACACATCCATCGACATACCCAAACCCGAAGTGACAGGCAAAATTTTCATTCAGCCAGACTCTCTGTCCAGCACAATTTCGATTTCAAAGGCTTTCACAGGATGTAATGCTTGGCTGGAATGAATGACATTGGCTTTAGATCTAGAACATTATCACATTCAAGGGAACTAGACGTTAGCTACCTGTAGGGCTCATACATTCAGAACAGTAACTAATGAGAACCCTCTCCTCACACAACTCACTCACCGAACTCCTCCCCACAGAGCCATGCTTTCTGTGCCACAAGAGTTAGAATGATCATCTTCAAATGCCATGGAATAAACCCACATGAGGGCACAGAGATGCTCAATGGCCTTATGGTCTCCCATAGAGAAAAAGACAGCAAGAGTAGAGGACTATGGGGAGAAATTCATTCGCTGAGAGGGACAGGATGACCACAGCTGGAAGATAGCACAGTGGACACTTAGAGTGAAGGGCCAAGGATTGGCCATCGCCTATGAATCACCACTCTCATGGAATAGGGTCAATGGCTAGGATAATGATCTTTACTGGTCCCTTGATTTTTTAAAGAGTTTCTTTTAAAAAGTCATATTTAGGAGTTTCACCAAAAAAAGTGTCACAGGTCTAAGTGACTTAATAAATGTGTGCTCACACCTGTTAGGGGTGTCCCAGCAACCCTCTCTAGGTTTCTGCTCCAGATCTGGGGATGGGAACTGTCCTGTCCTACTGATCCTGTCATTCTGCCTTTGTCCCTTAGTCATCAGAGTCTCTAGACTTAGGATAGCCCTGATTCATGTCCACACGAGGATGAATAAATCACTTCAGGAAGAGCGAGTGTACTAGGTTAGTGGATAAGAGGTGTGTGAATGTGAAAAGCATGAGGATGGTCATATCTGGTGTGGGTATGAGAATGGTACAGATATAGGTATGTGTTTATGGACACGTGGGAGTGTGTTCCTGTAAAGCAGTGTGAAAGCTGTGTGAGTGTGCAGGGAGTTTTCACTCATGTGACCGAGAATGAGCGTATATAGAGGAATTTTAATCCAGCACCATGGCTGCTTTGGGAAGGGATCATACTAGGTCTATATGGTCCTGCTTGAGTGCAGGCATGCTCTGAATTACAGTGTGATCTGACTGTAATATAGATGCACCCTTAATCCCTAACAATGAAGGTAAGGTCAGTTTATAGAGGAAAGTTTGAAAGTGATGTCTAACTGGGGAGCAACGTGAGAAAGCAGAGAGAGACCTGACAGGATGAGTCAGAGATAGAATATGCCCGAGTCTCACAAGAAGAACACAGGAAAGAGAGACTACTTGAGGGACAGACAGAAAGACACACACACAGAGGTGGGGGCAGTCAGACAAAGTGGGGAGAGGGGTGAAGGATAACAGTTATACTGGGACAGTTTTACAGAAACAGGTTACAGAGAAAACACGGCAGACATAGGTGAAGACAGAACAAGCCAGAGAATGAGAAGGGGGCAGAAGATTAGAACATTGAAACCAAGCAGAGCCATTCAGCGAGAAGCTGAGAGAAGCTAGATTGAATCAGTCATTTCAGAAGATTAGGTTGTACAGAGGCTAGAAGCTTGCTGATCTAGGCCTAGGGATAGTTAGAACAGAGAAAGAAATGCTCTGAGCTCAGCCCAAGCTGTGCAATTCACACGGCTTGGGTATGGCTCTCATTTTATCCTTTCATCTGGGGAAATAAAAGTGACATATACAACATTTACAAGTGTGTGTGTGTGTGTGTGTGTGTGTGTGTGTGTGTGTGTGTGTGTGTG
>NC_034609.1:36095873-36104783 GCF_900095145.1 Mus pahari | reverse complement strand
GTGTGAAGTGTGTGTGTGTGAAGTGTGTGTGTGTGAAGTGTGTGTGTGTGCGTGTGTGTGTGTGTGTGTGTGTGTGATACAGTATATAAAGACTATATGAGTTGAAAGGACATGCATAAAGAACCATGTACATATGAGCAAGCACCTGTGTCTGCATGTATACTACCTTTATGTGTAATTTTGATCCTACCCAGCTACACCTTTTCAAAAGTAAAAAAAAAAAAGAAAGAAAGAAAGAGAAAAAAAGAAAAAAGAAAGGTTGTACTGTATTAAGTTCCTGTCAAACCTTAATGTTTCCACTTATTTTAAATTATAATTTATTAAATCATTAAATGATCCATTTATTATGTGTGGATGAGGATGAGAGATTAACCACCCATAACGTTACTGTATACCCATAATGCTCTATGATCTGGCAGGGATGCAATTCTGACCTCCTGGCTGTGGAATTGTACTCTTTTCTTAGCCAACCTAACCCCTCCACACATTCCTTTCCCTATTTCTCACACAGCCACTGTCAAGACTTCAGGAGGGTAGACTTAAATAGTCATAAGCATTTATGTGCTTAGTTCAGGGTCTGGTATATGGATTTAAATTTGCAATAGTGTGATATTCCATCCAACTGAGTAATTAAATTTAGCCACCTTGGTTACAAAGCACGGCTGGTATGACTCCTTCACTACAGTGGCCCAGGCCTACCTATAGTTTTTAATTATTACTAACTGTGGGTTATTGTGTCCGAAGTTGCTCATCCTCTATAATTAACTCTCAGATCTTACCTTGCTATGTCCCATGCCTGTGCTCCTACTGAGTTTATGGGCTTATGCTCTCACCTTGAACAATACAATCCTCCCAGCATTCCAAGGGGAAGTGATTCTCCTGCTCCTACACAGAAGACACTAATGGGCTGTGACAGCAAACATTAGAATAGGCACAAGTCCTGTACCCCTGCCTCTGAATATGCCCAATAGTCAGGGGCCCCAAAGCCAGCTTGATAACTTATCACATAGGTCTCTGGTTTACTAGTACCTAACAGTCAGTTTTATTGTTTGGGTGACATAGGGTATTGAGATTAATAATACAGATTTGTTACATGAATAAACATCTAGAACTGTAGCAGGGCAGGGAAAATGTCCCAGAGGTTATATTGTTTTCTGTACAAACATGATAACCTGATTTATTACACACACACACACACACACACGATTAAACAATAAATAAAAATAAAACCATAACAGCATGAGCTTTGTAGGATGGATGTTAGCATATTTATATGTAATTAACATAGTCACATATATTATATCTATTACTAATATTATTATTTGAAATGTTATATAAAACAGTTGCTAGATTTATTTTCAATGTAGACACAATTTATTTCTGTTGTAATAGGTGGTAGCATATATATAATACAATTTTTGAATAGGTCGGTGGGGAGATGTGGGGCTGGCTTTACCTGTCTGAGATGCCACATGAGTCTATCTGAAGGTCACTGAAGTTGCCAAGGGACCCCTGCTGGACTGCAATCAGATCTACCATTTTGTTGTTGATGGAGATGAGCCTCATGCATCCTTGAAATCCACCTAGAGAGCTCTTACACTTGGATCCAAAGCTTTTGTCTGGACAACCTGATAAGAGCAAACCAGAGTAAAGCAATAGTACATTGTACAAAAAAAAAATTAGTATTTGGGATCATGGCAGAATTTATAAGGAAAAATAAATAAATAAATCATACATTTGATTATCCTCGGCATTAGAGGAAAGAAATAAGCCCTCTGGAATCATTATTAGTTTCATCTAAATTCATGCAAAGTATTTTGTTTATTTCCATAGGATTCAAAGGAAGTCTCTTGAGTTGTAATAATTGTGTGCACTACTTTAGCTTGATCTAAATTTATAAGTTTAGTTGTGGCTTCAAAATCCTAAATGTGCCAGGCAGCAGTGTCAAACATTCTGTAACTTACACAGGGAACTTGGTCTTTAGATTGGAAAACTCAAAGCATGAACTAGGATAAGTGTACATTGAAGACAAGAAAAGATAAATCGATACTAATGAAATGCCTTTGTACTTAAAGCTAACTATCTGAGAAAGGAGATATATTGATCTGGAATAAAATTACTAACTCTTTATTTGATTAAATACTTTATTTCCTTATACACGTAAGAGCCACCCATATATCTGACAAATACAAATGGCTAAATGTCAAAAAAATATTTCATTGTTTGATTTTATGTATTCTTTGGCTCAGCAAACCATGTTCTCTTTATGCTGATTTTTTCAAACATTTAAGATTTGTTCTTATTATTTAAATAACAAATATAATATTAACCAATACTGCCTGGATTTAATGATGTTCTAAATGTTTATTCAAGTGAAGTAAATAATTTTATGGAGTATGAACACATATATTTCACTTACATATTTCCCATCAATCTTTCTTTGATGCTACGGCTGTCAGCCACCACTACAATTTCACAGAATTAGAAGGGAAAGAGAAACTCCTTAATTCCTCTGCACTACCTTTCCATCTGGAAATTTCCGTCACAATTCAATTTTTTTCACCAAGGACACGTCTCTTTAATGCTATCTTTTCCCAGCAAAATAAATTTACATAGCAAGTAAAGGCCAATATTATTTATAACTATTAACAAGCACTCTAACATAGGCTATCTTGATTTTAATGGAAATTGCAAAGTTTCAAATTTGATTTATCAACAAAAGGCAATCACAGTTTTTTGGATAGTGATCTGAGTTACATAGCGATGTCTATATTTACAGCAATCAGAATTCTCCTGGCCCATAGCACACTGTTTTATAACTATATCTTCCAATGGAAAGATCTCCTCGTCCCCTCAGGTTATATAAGCAGTGAGAAAATTCCTTGGGAGAGGTGGTTCTGGTAGAGCTGTCTGGGCATTGTGAAGATAATTCCAGAAACACAGCTACAGTGGTCTATGATCCATGCTGCAGTAAGCATTCTGTAATTCAGCTACCTGTGAGCCACTTGCATTTCTGTAAGGAATCCCAGTAAAACCCATTGGTTCATGAGCTACACTTGGAGTGAATAATTTCTTTGGTCTGTTGGAGGTGTCTTACTCAGAACAAAAATTCAGAAGGAGCCATACAATGTGCATGGCTAAAACAATCCCCTTGTAGATAACCTATTACCTAACTAAGAATGTCAGAATAAAGAAGAAACGGTAATTGTTTAGGAACACTTGATAGTTCTCATACACCAGAAATGCAAAATACTTGGCTACTCTTTTCTATTGCTGGCATGCCCTAATCCATCTCAAACTACTTTAAAATGGGTTAATTCATGCAGAATTCCCGAGGGAAACAAGGCAGGGAAAAGTGAGTCAAAAAGAAAGATAATAAAACCATAAACAAAACCAAAAGTCAGATCATGGGTACTGTATGTTCTTGGATAAAACACTCAGTAAGCATGAAGTTCCAAGAACAAAGAAGGCTTAGATCAAGTCTTTGCAGGCAAAGATGGGTTAATATAATGTGATACCAGGAAGAAGTTGAATACTGAATCTACTCAAGATGAAAGTACTAAAGTAGGAAGACTCCTGAAGAATTTTCAGTGCTGAATTGATGGGTAGACCAATTACCAGAGGCAGTCATCATGTTAAACACCTCCAGAGATGACACATGAATTACCACTGTATACTGCCGTTTCAGAAGTGAGATGCCATTTCATGGCAGTGTGACCAGGACCTTAGATACCTGATGCTTGCTTTGTACAGGGAACTTAAATGTGAGTATTCTATACTTCAGTTAGCATCTCCAGGTTGTGATGCGCACTGTGCGACTCATGAAAAAGGTAACATAAGAGAATTTACAGAAATGAGTCACTCAACTCTCCTCTATGTGCAAAGAGAACCAAGATTTTGAATATATGGCTTATAAGTGATCAGATGCAGTGAGGGGCGACCCACAGTGTGCTCTGTATTTTTTCTTTTGAAATGCACCCATTTGAAAGAAGAAAGGTGAAGAGAAGAGAGAGTGAGGTGATGGATAAATAGCAGATGTTTTCTGTGGCATACGGAGTTCTGTTCTTGGAGAAGTAGCCTTCTATCCTGACAGCCAATGGGACAGGCTCTCTGAAGACTGCAGAGTAGGGACAGAAGCCAGGCTGTTGGGGCAGAGGAACTCTTGACATTAGAGTACATCAGCTAGTTTAGCATGACTGGATTCAGTCGCCATCCCTTTGAACTTGCAGTTGAATTGGGAGAAAAGCAAAGGAGAGTTCATGGGAAATCTCTCAGAACATGTGGATTTAAAAAAAAAAATCTTGAATATAAGCTGGTAAAGAATTAACCATCTCAAAACTGTGTTTTATCTAGATAAAAATAGAGCTCCAGTGATAAGTCATCTCCTGTCTGTATAATCAAAAAAAAGTTTTCAATGGTGACCAACAGTTACATGATGTTGGGGAGGGCACAAAGCTTTCAGCTAGAAAGTCCAAGCATGTGTTTATCCCACTGCCAATAGCAGCCTAACTATCAGGCCAGTGGTGCACCTTAGGGACCCTACCTCACCTCTTCCCCAAAACATACCTTTGCCAATAATTCCCAAAGGTTCCCAGGAAAGATGTGATGCCCAGTTGGAATTCTCTGCCTCAAGTGGTTTTGGGACACAGAATTCTCAGTCCCTAAATCCTAATAAGACTGTTATATGGACTGAACTTCTCAATCAGGCCCTGAAAGCATGAACCTAAATCCTAAAATATAGGGGTAGCCAAGACCCTGCAGGGCATATATTGAAGGGATTGGTGTTGGGGTTTTACCAAGGTAGCTCTGTAGCATATCTTTTAGGCATACCACATATGTTATACATTTATAAAAGCAGGAAAATAAAAATATACTCTAAATTCAGGTAGTGGTCAACTACCTAGACAATCTTAAAGAGACAAATATTTATTTATGATATGCATGAAAAGATGTGGAATTCTTTAATGTCATTAGAGGAGTTGGGAGATGGCACTGTGGGTGAGAGTACTTATACAACAATGAGGAAGTGAGTTTGAATCTCTAGCAGCCAAATAAAATGCTAGGCATGGCAGTGCACATCCCTTTTGACCAAGTGCTAGGAAAACATAGAGCTAGGAGCATTACTCAAGCTTTCTGGGTAATGAGAGACAAGATGATAAGATGGGATGCCGGACATCCTTGTTTGGCCTATACACACACACACACACACACACACACACACACGCACAAACACATATACTCAGTCACATACACACACAAACACACACACAAAGATAAACATACATACATACACATGCACACACATATACTCATTCACATACAAATATAAGCACACACACACATACACTTACTCACATACACACACACGTGCACACACCCTCACATGCTCATACATACACACATATACTCACTCACATACACACACATGCACACATACTCACATGCACATCCATACACACACATATACTCACTCACATACACACACAAGCACACACACTCACATGCACATACACACTCACACACACACACTAACATACATACACATGCACGCACACACCTGCGTGTGAGTATGTTTACCAGATTCAGACATGCATATGCACAAATACACAAAGAGTCACTGATATTCCTTGAAATGTTTATATGTTCTGAAACATAGACGACAAAGTAAACTAGACACGGGAGTACACAGTGAAGATCCCGGCAACCTTGCAATGTTGCTGTAAATCTTGGTGAATCCAAACCATTTTAGAATACTATAGAGTACGACATGTGTATCATAATAAACAAAAATTACAGCATGCATATATTTTACTCTAAAATATTACAGTGTGAATAAACACAATAGCAAGAGAAGATGCATAAAATAGCCAAGGATTACTAAATTTGAACATAAAAGACATAAAATGCTGTAAGAAAGACAATTCCATTTTCATGATTTATTAACATTTTTACCCAAGCTTCTATTTTTTTATTTTGTATCCTTTAACAATATGCTTTGTACTGGGGTTTTTCATATCTCTTTCACTGTTCTAAATATTTTCCTATGGATAGAAAGCTCTGGGTTAGGTTTTACTATATACCTTACTATTGATTAAAAGTCCATACATTTCTATTCCATCATGTTTTGTTAAGCAGCTTAGTCCAGAAATGAACAAATATCACTCTGGAAAGCCATTGTATCACTTAAAATTATAGCCTTTGGCTGCTTTTGCACTGGTGGATTGCATAGGTTTTGTTTTGTAAAGATTTTGTTTCTAATTACGTATACGTATGTGTTTCTGTGGGTGTGGATATGTTTGTGCAGGCACCCGCAGAAGTCAGAGGGGTATGTTGGATCCCAGGAAGCTGGAGTTGCAGGTGGAGTGAGCCACCTTATGGGTGCTGGGAACTGACTCAGGTCCTCTGCATGAGCAGCGAGTACTCCTAACCACTGAGCCACCTCACCAGCCCCTTGGTTTTGTCTTCCTTCTTTCACTTCGTTTTGTCTTGTTTCGTTCTTTAATTTGTATTTAAGCCTCTGGTGAACTAGTCTATGTCTTTATGATGATTCTTAGAAAAATGATTTGTATTTTATTGGTAATCCATCAAGATTGAAAATCATTATCCATAACAACAACAAAAATGATTCTAGAATTAGTTGTTATTTTTATGATTTATTTCATTTTGTTCATGTATGCATTTGTGGGGGGGGACATGTGTGTGTGTGTGTGTGTGTGTGTGTGTGTGTGTGTGTGTGTGCATGCACACATGTGCACACACATGCAATATAAGGCTGAGGGCATCAGCTCCACAGGAACTGGACCTACAGGCAGTTGTGAGCTCCCTGACCTGGGTTCTAGGAACTAAGCCCTGATACACTAGACAAGCACTAGGAACTCTTAACCACCAGTATATCTCCCTGGCCCCAGAAACCACTATTAAACTGCAGTCAAACAATAGCCAAACAGTGGTAATACAGAAAGAAAGCGCTAGGACATAGTTACATCTGTCTACCAAACTGCACTCCTTATGTCAGAGTCCATTGTGTTTGTTTCAGTTGCGAAATCTGATTCTCGTGCCACTAATCTGCTTTCCCAAGCCTTTATTCCAATCAACCATCCACAAGATGATTAAGCACTTCATCTGTTCTTGTTCCCTAAGGAAAAGGCTGATGCCGAAGGCTGGTATCCTGGTTTTATCAAATGTACCAGTATATTTGTTTTTCTCCAGCAAAGAGACTGAGTTGCTATGACTAATTATGTTTAATTATTTGTCCAGTGGCATAATACTGCTTTCTGCACTGGGCAGAGAGGAAGCAGTCGGAATGTTGTTCTATGGGAGCTAGGAGTCAGATCAGGGAAAAAAAAAAAAAAAAAACACCAGAAGGAAATCAACCCATCAAATCAGAAGAAAGGGCCATTTAACACTAGGAGAATCTAACAAGGCTTGAAGATAAGAAGTGAAGAAAGTGACCTACTTAAAATAGATTTCATTATAGAAACAGTAAGCATAAGGAAGTCTGCCTTGTAGGAATTCATTTTAGGTCACAATTTGTCATTTTGATCCACTCGACATTTTCATGTTTAAAGAGAGTTGGAAATTAGTCCCGAGGGTTAGCACTGCTTAAAGCATGTAAGAGATGTGTCTCCAAGACACAGAAGTGGGAACACAAATATGATCCAATGGACCACATCAGGTGACTCGTTTGCTTACCTCCAAAATAAAAGATGCTTCCTGAATTAACCTGCTCAGGCCCCAGCCAAGGAGAAGCAGGGCTGATGTGGCCATCCACCACCACACTCAGGTGATTCCTTTTAGCAGACAAGGAGACAGAATGCCACTGGCCATCACCTAAGCCAGCACCTGGGGAGAGGAGACAGAAGAAGAGCTCTCAATAGGAAACAGGAAGCAGCCACTTGTGAACACCACAGACGCTAGACTGAATGCAGAGTTGGCATCTGCCCCAGCCCCACCTTACCTGATGGATACATTATAAGACACCCATCCATGCCTGCAACCCCATACATACTGTGGCTTTTTCTGCATATACATAGCTATGATAAAGTATAACTTATAAAGAAGGCAGTCAACAATTAGGCACAGTCAACCAGCAGTAACTCAGACTAGAATAGAAAAAAATATAGACTGTGTGCATCTTTAAGCTCTATGAACAGCTTATTTCTGGTATTTTCCAGGCAGTATTTTCAGACCGTAGTTGACCACAGTTGCTGAAGCTGTGGAAAGTAAAACCTTCAGATAAGGGGATGCCACTTAAATTATTCCCCCATAGCAAGTGTGAAAGATGTGCCTATAATCCTACAATTTGGGAGGATGGGTGATACAAGAAGACTAAGAGTATGAAGGCAGCCTAGGAAAATTGTAAGTTGAGAGGGAGAGGGGAAAATGAGAGAGAGAGAGAGAGAGAGAGAGAGAGAGAGAGAGAGAGAGAGAGAGAAACCTTATTAAGATAGTATTAACCAAAATGACAAAGTAGAGCCCATGTACATATAAGAAGCTAAGTGTACTAAATGGGTTGTTGGGTTTTGTTTTGTTTTGTTTTGTTTTAAGAGCACACATTGTTGGGATGGCAAAGTGGTTGTTGGAGATAAGAGAAGGAAGGAATGGAAGGTTCACATGATCTGCCTATATAAAATTATCTAACACTAAAGACATCAAAACAAAATATTGTATACTAAATGTCGTTTGAAAGAACCCCACACAGACTAAGGTTGTATGCACAGCTTCTACCTAAGATTGCTGGGGGAAACCTTCATGACAAGAGGATCACAGAAATGATTTCCCTCTAGGATTATCCAACACTCCTTGATTCAAATTCACAGAAATTTAAGGACTATGACTGTCAAATAACTTAGATCTCTCCCTCTCTCTCTCCCTCTCCCTCTCCCTCTCCCTCTCCCTCTCCCTCTCCCT
>NC_034609.1:36024661-36095374 GCF_900095145.1 Mus pahari | reverse complement strand
TGACGGCTGACTAGGCCATCTTCTACTACATATGCAGCTAGAGACACGAGCTCTGGGGGTACTGGTTAGTTCATATTGTTGTTCCACCTATAGGGTTGCAGACCCCTTCAGCTCCTTGGGTACTTTCTCTAGCTCCTCCATTGGGGGCAGTGTGTTTCATCCAATAGCTGACTGTGTGCATCCCCTTCTATGTTTGTCAGGCACTGGCATAGCCTCACAAGAGGCTGCTATCATCAGCCACCAAACCCAGACACTATTGCACATGCCAGAATGATTCTGCTGAAGGGACCCTGATGTAGTGGCCTCTTGCCTGTCACTCTTACAGCCAGAGAACATCTCAGCCAGTAAACAAAAGCCCTATCAGCTTAACAAAGCCCAAGGAGACATTTAAATCACTTGCTTACACCAAGTGCGGTTCCCTCACAGTTACACTTTGAAAATAGACCAAAAATTCTCTTAAATAGTTCACATTGTTCTGTCATGGTTATACTAAAAGGGACACAAATCTTACTTAAGATGTTAAAAGAATACTATTCTATCATCTGAGAAAAGAATATTGTTTTCAACTAGGACACAGAAGAAGGCAGGCCAGTTACATTCAGACCAGCTTCTGGTTGTCACCCAGCAAGCTTGAGTGAAGCTCTTAGCTCTGCCTTTCCCTAGCACTTGGGGTCAAAAGGGATGTGGGCTGCCATCCTAGCTTTTTATTTTGCTGCCAGGGGCTCAAACTCACTTCCTCATTGTTGTATAAGTACTCTTACCCAAGTACCATCTTCCAATCCGACTAAAGGCATCAAAGAAATCCACACATTTTCATGCATATCAGAAATAAATATTTGCCTCTCTAGGATGATCTAGGTAGATGAGATGATGATTACCTAAATTTAGAGTATATTTTTATTTGTATGCTTTTATAAATGTATAACCATATGTGGCATGCTTAAAAGATATGCTACAGAACTTCTTTGGTAAAACCCCAACACCCTTCAATATATACCCTTCAGGGTCTTGGCTATCCCCAACATTTTAGGATTTAGCTTCATGCTCTCAGAGCCTGATTGAGAAGTTCAGTCCATATAACAGTCTTATTAAGATTTAGGGACTGGGAATTCTGTGTCCCAGAAATATTGGAGGCAGAGGATTCCAACTGGGCATCACATCTTTCCTGGGATCCTTCGGGAATTATTGGCAAAGGTATGTTTTGGAGAAGGGGTGAGGTAGGGTCCCTAAGGTGCACCACTGGCCTGATAGTTAAGCAGCCATTGGCAATGGGGATAAGCACATGCTTGGACTTTCTAGCTGAAAGCTTTGTGCCCCGCCTCAACATCATGTCACTGTTGGTCACCATTGAAAACTTTTTTTTTGATTATACAGACAGGAGATGCCTTATCACTGGAGCTCTATTTTTATCTAGATAGAACACAGTTTTGAGATGGTTAATTCTTTACCAGCTTATATTCAAGATTAAAAATATATCCACGTGTTCTGAGAAACTTCCCATGGACTCTCCTTTGCTTTTCTCCCCAAATTCAGTTGCAAGTTCAAAGAGATGGCGACTGAATCCACTTCCTTTAGGCAGAATGCAGACAACCCCTTACATACTTAATCCACAAGAGTGTGTGCTTCCCGCTGTATCTCTGATCCCTGTGTGTCCTGGAAGCTGTCCCCAAAGCATAGATGTGTTCTCCATGCATGACTCCAAAGTTTCTCCTCAGTCTTTGCTTTCCAAACATCTATGCTGCCGACGTTTTCATTTTCCAACACATTCTACACTGATTTGAGTGGATGAGTGTGTGTGCCTGTGTCTGTGCCTATGCCTGTGTGAGAGCAATCATCTACATGCCACATCATGCTCACAGAGGTCAGAAAACCTCTAGCACCAACCTCTACCTGTTGGAAACTCTCTTGTTCTGCACTGTGGCGGACTCTGAGCTTAGCTGACTAGCTAACTGCTGGGGAATTTCCCATCTCAGCTTCCAGTCTTTCCTAAGGAACATTACATTTAGAGACACATGTGACCATGTCTGGCTTTATTAAGTGCATTCAGGGGTCCAGACTTGAGTTCTCACTGTGGTTTCCCCAAGTGCTTTATCCACTGAATAATCTCCCCAGCCTTGATTTTGTTCCCTTCGTCAGCAACAGAGTTTTATATATAGCCCAAGCTGATTTCAAAATTGTTATCGTAGATTTTGTCTCAGTCTCCCAAGTGCTGGGGTCCAAGGTATGTGCCCACCTCATCTGGCTTGCACAGTGATACTTCTATAACATATGATAAAATGGACTACTATGTGATCAAAAGACATATAACTACAGGGGCATGGACTGAAGAGATAGATGGCCAGTGGTTCAGAGCCTTGCCTGCTCTTCTTCTTAAGGACCAGGATTTGATTCCCAGCAACCACATGTTATTTCATTATCATCTATAGCTCAAGTCCCTGGGGAATCTGATGCTTTCTTCTGACCTTCAGGTACAGGTATACGTGTAGACCAAACATCCATACACAGAAAATAAAACACTGGAATTGAAACATTAAAAAAAAAAATCATGTCTATTAAGTGTGCATTACACTTTACAGGGGTATCTTTGTGTTGTAACTGTTTCTAAAAGCTTTGTGTCTGTTTTCACACTCATGGATTCATACAAGTCCTGCAGAGAGCCAGTGCTAGTTCAAAGAGCACGCTTTCTATGATGATGCCCTGGGCATCAGCTGACTGGACACAGGACAGAATTAAGCCAAAGGCTTGGGGAGGCCTTTGGAATCCTATTTCCCATACCAAAGCCAAGTTAGATTATGAACAAAAGACTGGCAGGACTGCCCACTCTGCAATTTGGCACCGCAAAATGCATCCATTTAACAAGCCAGCAGGTTATGAACTGGGGCCACACTTTCAGAGAACCCTTTAGAAAGCTGAAAATTTGAGTAACAGATACTATTTACAATGGGATAGACTGCTCAAGTTCAAGCATGATCCGTGTCATTTCCCAACTAGCCTTACCTAGCAAATCAGATCCTCCTTCGATTTAGTGTCTCTCAGTTGGATAAGAAGGCTCCCTCCCCTTCTGTTAAAGGAGGAAGGGAAGGAATCGTGCAATTTGTATGCTTTCCTTTATTAGGTATATTACACAGATGAATTCTATTGCTACCTTATTAGTTATTTTTATAATTGTAACAGAATAATTAAGAAAGGAAAGTTTAAAAGGCTAGAATAATAGCTTAGTGATTAACAATGCTTGCTGCTCTACTGGCGGACCGGAGTTCAGTTCCCAGCACCTGAACTTAGCAACTCACAAACTACTGTAACTCCTCGTAACTCCAGAGGCCCTGAAACCCTCTTCGGGCCTCCATGAATACCTACCTACCTACCCCCCCCCACACACACACCAAAAGAACTTTTTTAACAAAAGAACTTTTTTAAAAGAAGGAAGATAGGAGTGCGTAGCTGAAATTATTCCCATTCCAGCAGAGGGGACAAAAAGCAGAAAGAGATCAGACCCAAGGTAGGGTAGGGCTATAACCCTCAGTGGCCCAGACCCGGTATCCCACTTCCTCCCATCATGCCTGAAGCCTCAAAGGTCCCACAATCCCAAAACATCACCCATAGCTGGGAATCAGGAGTCCTAGGCCATGAGCCTTGGAGGTGTGTGTGTGTGAGGAGGGGTTTGCAGGAAAAACATAACAGCCCTAACTCATAATTCCATCCTGGGAATCAAGGCCAGTGCCAAGAGGAGGCAAGGGCCCCACCACTGAGCTGTACCACAGCCTCTACTCATTATAATCTGGGGAGTGACTGTATTGTTAGTATACTTATAAAGTAATAATTCTAATAATGTTATCAAGTGATTGTTCACAAGTACCATTTGGTGATTTCTAGATATTGTGTAATTTACACCACAGTGGTTATTACTCTCACTTTAAGTGTGTAGACAATGAATCTAGGGCAGAGTAAACAACTATCTCAGGGGCTACCAAGCCAATAAACAAGAAAATGAACTAGAAGACCTTTCTTGACTCTAAAACAATTTACTCTGCCTATAAGGCAGGTGCTCTCATTATTTTTCTTCACTTCAAACAACTTTGAGAAGGAGAAAAGCCAGGACTGATAATACAACAAATGACCATCAGGAAGGTGAGCTTTGAGAAGCTGCCTACCATACAGTAGAAGGACCTAACACTGTCCTGTTGAACATAAGTCAACTCCCAGAATGCCAGTATCAGTCACTATGTTACATAGGATCATGAGAAGAAACCAAGACCAGGTCTAGGCTGCCTGTGATGGTGCATGCCTGTAATCTCAGCACTTGGAAGGAAGAAACAAGAAAAGGATTATAAGTTCAAGGCTAACCTTGTCTACATAGTAAGTTCCAGGCCAGCTTGTAAGACCCTGTTTCAAAACATCAAAAAGACAAACAGACACACAAAAATACCACTATCTCAAAATCTTGGATGTGCACAGATCATAAAAAGAAATAAGATTAATGTGTAACCCACAGGAATACCAAACTTCTCCCTCCTCTGAAGAATACAAATGACTACTGTTGCTTTATGGATGTTTAATGTCCCACTGCAGGTTCATTGTCTGATGGCTTGGTCTCCAGGTGATGCAACTTTGAAACTTTCAAGAGGTAGAGCCTAACTAAAGAAAGCAGGGACCAAGTTTTGAAAGCTATAGCTCACTCTCTAGTTCTGGCCTTTTTCTTCCTGATGTGATGGGAACAGACTCCTCTATCACACATTCTTTCCTATCATAATGAAGTATACTGGTTCAACACCCATTTTCCAACAAGATGGATGGAAACTCTCCAAAGCCATGAGTTAAAACAAGTCTTTCACCCTTTAAAATTGCTTCCACCAGGTAGGGTGGTCCAAGCAATGCATACTATGATTGCTACTGCAACGACTGATTTCCCTTTTGTCAGTTCCTTCATCTTTATTCCATTCCTCCATCCCTCAAGATTAAGATTAGAAAAATATCAAGCAAAGTTGTCCTTATGTCCTAAGACCATTAAGCAGAAGCTAATGCTTGGTTTCTAAACACTACCAATCAGTGAACACAACCCCAAGGTTTATGTCATTCTTCATACTTTTGGGTCAAGATGCTCATGTGAGTCTCCAGGGATGTCTCTAGCCTTGTGACAAGCCACAGACTCAATATGTTCAAACTCCTAATGTTTGGGTGATTTAGGGAAGGAAAACACTGACAACTGAATAATAATTGGAGGTGTTTGCAATTGCAGATGACAGAGAGACTAGGTCTGTTCTAGAACCTTCTCTTCCTCAACTAAACCCCTCAACCCCTGTCTTTGGCTCAAACCACATCACCACAGAAATTACAGCAGGAAGGGGTTTTTATCTGCTTTCTTCTGGGTGATCTCCAGGCCTGTCGTAAATTGCTATAGAAACGGTCTGACAGCTTAGCTGCCCTTGGCCTCTGCTGAGACTGTAACAGGCATCTAGAAGAGAAGATGGATAAAGAAAAGAACTAAGCCTGTCACTTAGAGTAGATCCTCTGCAAAGGTGCAGAAGGCAATTACATGTATGCCATCACTCAAGGAACCTCTGAAGAGTGGTACCCATTCCCAGATACACCTCCGCACTCTGAAATCACTAGCAAGCCTACACTTACCTTCGTCACTAGCCAGAATTAAGGACCCAGATAGCTCGATAGCTCCTGTCACAGTGAAAACATGGGGGTCGTTGGTGAGGATCACTTCAGTGGAGGGCAGAAGTTTAAAGGTGACAGGTTTACAGTAGGAAGGGAGGAAGAGTTTAACAAGGAAAAGGGATGAGCCAGAACTATGAAAATGCCTTTTTCTGGGAGAGACACACGAGGAGGGATGTACCACTGCCAGGAACACAAGGATTGTAAATGTCTATCAAAATAGCAGACACACTTCAGATAGCACAGGCAGGCTTACAAAAGGCACATTCTGCTACAGGGCCAAAAAGCTTGGTCATGGGACTGGTTTTCACCATTAGGCAAAACCCTAAAACCATTGTAGGAACCTTCAACTTGACAACAAAGAATTTCATCTTCAATAAGAAAATGTAACGTCTTTGTTACATTAGGTCCTTGATGTCATCTAGATCAGCTTTGATTTGACATCTCTAACAATGACAAGGGCTGAAAATATCTTGTGTCGTGAGGGACTTCAAAGCATTGCTAAAACGTTTCATGATTTAGGCTAATATGCTATCATTAATATTTCAAGGATGGCATAGGTTCACATAATATTTTCAAATTCCAAATGACAATTTGTCAACGGCACATCCCATTACAAACTTAGTCTGATAATTCAGATATTTGCATAATTCAGTTCTTTCTCCATTTAATTTGATTTTTTTCACTATAAAAGGTAAAAATATTTTGAAAATTTCAAGTCCTTAAGATTGCTATTTTCTATGTATAATAACTATGAATAGTTAAGCTATCCTTATATAATGAAATGATTTAGTATAATACCCCAAAGTGTCTCAAATGGAAGGTCATTTCCTATGAGAAAAGAAACTGACCAGGCACTCAACTACCATTTAAGTAATTAATTTGTAAATAAAAAGTCCATTTGCTTTATTGAAATTCACAAAAATTAATATGTATATAATAAACCCATTTGGGATTCACTTGATAATGTTTGACAAACAAATCAATTGCTGAATTGTAATGACTTTAAATAAAGCCACGAATGACTGTGGGATTGGTATTATATGATACTAAATCTTTTCATCATATAAGGATGGCTTAAACTTCCATAATAATTAAATATATAATTTTGAAAGAAACTGGGAAAATCAGAATAGAGAGAGTTGCTAGGCCAACATTTGCTACTTTCAGTGTAATATATTTTGCTACGCTGACAGTCATAGTTAGATTCCTTATTATAAGCTATGAAAATAATCATATAAAGTCACATGATAACATAATGGATTATGCCATGTCTGTATTCAAACACTCATTTAGAGATTTTTAAAATCACTTAGGGTATTCTTTACAGTGCTATACCTAGTAATTTATTGACTATATATTCCTGTGAAAAGGTTGGGTGTGAGTTAGCTTCACGCAGCTCACTACAGTAATGCTGTACTAAAACACTTTCTTTAAGATGTTGAAAATTAGGCTACAGCCATAACCACTTCAAAGGATGTCAAATACATCACAATACGCTACACACTAATGACAAGCTTACATTTTAAGACTCTCATTTTAGGAGTCTCTTAATTATTCATATGACACTGATTAATTTATGTCTTTTTGTGCAGACTACAAACCCACCACATTGAACATTCCATGTCACAGCACAGTACCTCTAAAAAAATTATAATTAATGCCGACTTTCTAGGACCCTAACTTACATTGCAGTGATACAGGAACACAAATGGCAATAAAAATATACAAACATTAGGTCCATGTGCTGGCTGGCTTCATGTTAACTTGACACAAGCCAGAGTTATTTTGGAAGGGGGAACCTCAATTGAAAAATTGCCCCTACCAGATTGGCCTGTGGATGAGTCTATGGTACATTTTCTTTATTGATGATTGATGTGGGAAGACCCATTCCACTGTAGGTGGTGCCACCTGTTGGCTAGTGGTCCTGGGTGCTTGCAGAAAGCAGACTGAGCAGGGCATGGGGAGAAAGCCAGTAAGTAGCACTCCTCCATGGTCTCTGCATCAGAACCTCCAGGTTCTGGTTCTAAGTATCTCTAATGAGAGTGTGATATGGAAATGTGAATGAAGTAAACTTTTTTCACTCTTAATTCCCTATGGTCATGGTGTTTTATCACAGCAATAGAAACCTAGCTAAGTACACAGTAGCACCAATTTGTATACTTGTTCTTCCTATTAGTTTCAAACTCTATTTTAACTTTTCTTATTTTTTTCCTTCCCCAATCATATTCTACAAACGTTGGTCATAGTTAATATAGAGGAGTAGTACAATAGCATCTATAAATTGTTGTTAAAGATCATTTATTAAATTAATGTAGCAATTTACCCCAATGTGACCTCTACCTGTCAGCAGTGGATGCTATTCTATATATGAAAAAATATGATGGAGATTCCTTGTTGCGAGCTATATAATTTTAATGAAGAGACAAAAATATCCCTCACCCACAGCTCTGGCCTAGATTGAACATTAATTTTCAAGACACATATAACATCACCTTAATTATATTACCTCTAATTGACAAACGGATACCGTATTGTAAACGAATATAGAGAACAGCAATTGGTGCCCAAACGGCAACTTGTGCACAAACTGTTGCCTCTCTAGAAATATATCCACCACAGCAAGGTACATTTGCATATTAGTATAAAATGACATAAATAGATATAGGTGCCAGTGTGGCCACCATCATGTTCCATACTGAGTTGGAAAATAGCTCTTTAACAGTGTAATTTTTCACTGAAAGACATCCAGTTAACTTATTGGCCTGTTTTTCAGGGCCATTCACTGCTCCCCCAAAGCTCATTTTCTCCTGCTTGGTTGATGACTTGTCTGAGTTGGTAAAAGGGTCATGGATGGAAATTTCTACTCCCTCATCATTATCAACTATGCTAATAAGAACTTTGAATACTGGAATCACATTTAGAAGAAAATTGGAATCAAGTTCCTCTAAGGAAAGGTACTGATAATCTTATTAACTCAAGTATCCATTTATTAAACAAATATTAATTTTTTGAGCTATGCATAAAATTTATGGAGAAGGGACAGAGAGATAATGAAATCTTTCAAATCCATATGCTTTGCCTGCAGGAAGAAATTTATTACCTGCTGTGATGTCACTGGGTGACTTTCCTGGCTGGTAAAGATTCAGTTTAAGTTTCCCATCGCTGAGAAAGAGAAGGAGGCCGCCTGACACCAGCTGGAATTCACTGAAGAGCAGAAGTCCCGCCTTATTCCAGGTTCGGAATTGAAAGCTGGCTAAAATGGCTTCCTCTTTGGAAGACACTGAGAGGACCAAATAACTCCTGGTGGTCAGAAAAGTCAGAGGCATAGACTGTGGTTGTGAACAAGAAAACGAGGCATTTCCCTGAGGACAGAGGACAAGAAAAGGCATTCAGCTTGTTACCCTCCACACAGATTAGAGTTTAAATGCTCATAAAGTCTGGTTACCAATCTCATATCACTCTAGCCTGAAGACACCTGGCTGATACCATCAAGGTCCAAATCATTGCCATTTATCTTAAAAGTTCTTGAAGTGTGTTCCCGGGCTTTCTTGTCATTCTTCAACCTTAGTATGAACTTGGAAAGTCAATGAAATCTACTTTATTGAGAAGAATAAACATTGAAGTTTTATTTTATACAACCGTTACATTGTCTGTGTATGAAAGGTTAGACCCTTGAGAACACAAATGCTAACTGCTAACATGTAAACATAGAGAGGGAAGGGAATTTTAAGGCTATTAAACCCTACGGAGATAGGGTTATAGACAGTTTTCTGCTTCAGTTTGAGCCTACTCTTTATCCAAATAAAGAGAGCTGCCCTCTCCTGCCTTGCACAGACCACATCCTCTTGTCCAAGAGCAGTGGGGCATCTTGCACAAGTGCTGTAGACAAACATTATTTAGGGCAAACTACTCATGTCTGTCTGTACTTCCTTTTAAATTATCTCCCTATAATAGAAAAGTAAGGAAATTAAAATCTTACTGTGTTAGAAACATACAAAGAGCCCAAATTCACAAAGAATTGGGAATGAAATATTTTCGATAATAAATATTCTTGTTATGCTCTTTGGGATTTTCTGCACAACGTGAAATTCAATTTGCATATTTTGAATTTTAAGGAATGAAAGAAATTAATGAAATATCTATTTAAATCTGCATTTTTATCATCAAAATAGTCAAGTTGGAAAGCGTGTTTCCCAGGATTTCAATCTTTGCTTCTAGCTAAAAGTTCCTACAAAACCTAGAATGATATTTGACAATAAGACACCAGCTATTTTGCCCCAGAGGTGTTGGGACACGTACAATGGAGGGTGAGCACAAGCTTTCAGTGGCACACACTATTTGCTTGCTAGCAGAAAGACTGAAGTTCCATCTTCTAGAACCCATGCCAAAAAGCCAGGCTTGGGACTTGGTAGATGCCCAATGGTCAAAAGACTTGCTATACACACTTGAGGACTGGAGTTTGGATCTCAGAATCTGGCACAGATGCTGCCTGGGGAGGGAAGCTGCCAGTAATTCTAACCCCAGAAGTCTCAGAGACAGGGAGATTTCCAGTGCAAGCTGGCTAGCAGCAAACAGGCAAGCTCTGAATTTGATCAACAAATGCAGTCTCAATGAATAAGGTAGAATAGTGACTGGGGATGATTCCCAACAGCAGCCTCCAGCTTCTACTTGCACACATCCACATATATTCAAAACCATCAAAACAACAACAGCAACAATTCATGCATGCATACACACACACACCCAAACACATATACACACAAGGTTTGTCCCACTTCCTGCTCTCTCCCATTCTGTACCACCTCTTTATCATGACAGCTGGTCCTGCTGGGCAGCGACAAGCAAAGTTGATGTCCAGCCCAGATGTGTATCATGGATTTATTAGAGACAGAAGGTATCCAGAGGCAACAGCTCCTGTAGAAGCCTCGGAATGCTGACTGCATAAGCCACAAACGCTCTGCCAACTCTACTTGGTCCATTCACGCTGTAGCTTCAGTTAGTGAGCTCCTCCTGCCAGGCCTTCACTTCCTGGTTCCTCTGCTAAGTCCTAATTGTAGCACTCTGGTATTGCTTCCCTGACTGAGACATGACCAACAGAGCTAGAGGCTGCCATATTTCCATAGACTTGGGGTATAATGGAGCCCAGACAACACTGCTAATTAGACAGTATGGCAGCTCCAATGCTGTGCCAGTCTATAAGTTCTTTATTTGGGATGAATGGCCGTGATAAATGAAAGTGTTTCTTATGTCTTGTTAACGCACCAGGAAGCTACCTAATTCTTGAGGCCCTGTACTCACCCAACAAGCTGGTCAGGCAATAACTTCTTAAACAAACTAACAAAGTAAATAAATAAACAAGCAAACAAACTATTGAGAGTAATACTATGTCCACAACATTGAAACAACCACAACAAAATTAAAATCATATCACAATAGAATTTTAAAATACTTCTCATACTATTTTTTAATTTATGTAAAGAAGTTTTCTCCAAATTAAAAACATTCCATCTAGGAGAGAGGGGCTGGCTCATGAGATTCAAGAAGTCAACAAAACACCACATGTCTTAGAAAACTGAAGCTTAGAAAATTCTGGAAGGCTCCTTCCTGGCATTATAGATATCATAAACAACTGCTAGGGGAGGAGTGTGATCAGTCAAGCTGTGAAGAGAGCTAGAGTGCAGCCTTGTGACTCATCACCTGTGTTGGGGTGGCTTTTTCTGTGATGAAGCTGCTGTTCAGTCCCCTCTTGCTTGTGTAAGTAACCTGGTATTACCCACATGCCTATTCACGACCCCACTAGAAACTCATGGGTCAACCAAGTCAGACTTTGGTGCAAATATTACTTGGGTCTGTCATGAGTTCCCTTTCTGGTGAAGAGGTAGGGGGGAGAGAGAGAGAGAGAGAGAGAGAGAGAGAGAGAGAGTTGTTTCTACCCAGAGAAAAACTCTCATATGTTTACTTCATATAAAAATAAATATATGGCCAGGTGGTGGTAGTGCATGCCTTTAACCCTAGCATTTGAGGGGCAGGGGCAGAGGAAGAGGCAGGGGCAGGGGCAGGGGCAGGGGCAGGGGCAGGGGCAGGGGCAGGGGCAGAGGCAGGTGAACCTGTGATTTTGAGGCCAGCCTGGTCTACAGAGTGAGTTCCAGGATAGCTGGGGCTACACAGAGAAACCCTGTCTCGAAACAAAATTAATTAATTAATTAATTCATTCATTAATGAAGATAGGTATATGAAAAGTACTTGTGTTTTGTGAATTATAACTCCAACAAATAGAATTAAGCTCCTATACGCCTCCTGTTAACCAGAGAGAAAATTTAAAGAAGAGCCAAGTCTAAAACATATTAAACCAGACTCTTAAATGGAGAAATTTTATTTGGAAAAGACACATTTTACTCGTTCCTTCACTTGGAGGGTCTTACCATGATGATGATCTGAGGGCTGTGTTGCTTGGCCAAGCCAATGACATCTACTCCATTATAAAAGAGGTTCTCTAAACATCCATGGAAATGTTTGTATGGCAAGGACACTGATTTTGCAGGTGCTGAGATCCCTCCAAAGCTGATCTTAGAAAGAAAAATGGCATCAATAATATTGTTTAGTGACTTTAGGATAACCTGTTTAAATAATTATGATTAGCAATTATAGCAATAGTCATCCTGTAGATAACTTTACAACACCACACACAGAAAAAAAAATTAAGATACCGACTTTTAAAAACAAATTTATGTGCATTCAGTCTTCATTTGGGTGACAGTTTAATTATTCTTCCAAGTTGCTAATCACACCTGGTTTTGATATTTATTGCTTAATGAAGAAAAATACACTTTTCTATTCACAGTAGAACTTGGACTATTTAATAAGGTACCTAATTATGATGGTTTATTTTGTATATGTTCCTAGCACACATTTGCTATTTGCATATTTAAATAGGATGTTAACAAATTAATCTGTTTCTCTTATAGTCTCCCTCAGATTTGCATTCCTCAGGAGTAGAACACAAGAAAGTCAGATCATGCATCCTAGATTTGCATGCAGCAATGAGAGCTCATCACTGAAAGCATGATCTAAACATGAAGTGCTGTGACTGTACCTGTCATGTGAGTGGATGGTCATGTGCTATAATGATACATATAAATGCATAATAAATGATGAGCTTCAAGTTTGGTATGAAAGTGAGTTAGACCTCCTTGGGAATGCCTCCTCAGCCTGGGGATTTATTCTCAAGGTGTACTTTTATAGTTTTTTTTTTTTTTGGCTAGGAAATTAAACTACACACACATCATCAAATCTGTATTAATGGAAATGTAACCACCACACCTCATAATCAAGATCCAGGTAATTGAATTCTCCTTGGGCATGGAAGTGACGCCTGTGCTCGTCCACTGTAAAGTTGACTTGCTTCCCCAGTCTCTGGATGAGCACAGAATGCCAATGCTGATCATCCAGCAGGCTGCCCAGTGTGAGGTTGATCAGGGTGGAACTAGAGGTCAGTCTAGCCTCACCTAGAAGAAATAAATAAATAACAGCCCTGTGATCCAGTTAAAAGGGGTGGGGAGCTTCTATTTGATGGATCAGTATCGCTGACAGTAATTTGTAACCCTCGATGTTTGCCATCCTGAACAGTGGTGTGGATTTACCTGCAACTTGATTATAATGATCTCTCAACCTTGCTGTAATTTCCTCCACTGTTAATTCTTTCTATTATTATTACCCATTGCAAGCTCATTTTCTATGTAAATTTTATCTTTGCTACAAGCTCATTATTTTTACTGCTGTAATACTTTTTCAATGACCCATCCCATTCTTTATGATGCTAGGGAATAACTGTGGAGCTCCATCAGAGTTATGGGAAGAGCAGTCAAAGTGGAGTTTGTGCAGTTTGCAAACATGAATCCTATGAACACTGGGCATGCATGCAAGTCCTTCAATAGGAAAATAAGGTACTTTCGATGTAAAAGGAAGTGGGCTATGAAAACATCAAGTTATATAAGTGAAAAGCAATGGTCAGACCTTGCAAGAGCCTCACCAAGTGATTTTACCTGAATTAATAAGTAAGAAGAGCTTTCCTTTCCTTAACTCCAATGTGATATGATCTCCAGCAGTCCCTGCCCTGTGCAGTAGGATCCCATCGCTCTCCATTGTTTTAAATTTCAAAGATATGATATCTCTTATTGGACTCAAGGAGTTTTGATCAAATCTATAGAGGAGGGAACTTTTTCCATCAAGATCTATCACAACCGACCCTAGGGACAAAGAAAATGAATATCATCATTGTACAAATCAATATGGTTTACACTGAAAAATGGTAACTACTGGTGTGTGTGTGTATGTATGTGTGTGTGTGTGTGTGTGTGTGTGTCTGTCTGTCTGTGTGTCTGTGTGTGTGTGTCTATGTGTGATGTCAGACCAACAAATATCTCATAACATCAAAACCCCAAATTGATTCAGTTCTCTTTGGATCTTTTTAATTACTCACAAAATTCATGATTTAGAAATACTCTTTAAATGCATACTTCAAATTTTCTTATGTTACTAAAGGCTAGTCTTACTCTACAAAGGAAAAAAAATCAGAAAATGATTACAATGAATATTATATAATCACTTTATAATACATAGTTTTAAAATCAAGAACAGTTGAATAATGATCTTGGACTATTGAAATTAATTTGCAGTGGGGGGAGGAAGAACCAGAAAAAAATGGTTTGAATATCTCAAAATTCTTCCAGACATGTGCTGTATCTATCAAAGACAGTATCCATACATCCATACACAAATGTATATATAATACCACTTCAAGTACATATTAAATTGACCTTGTGCTCTGTCTTATTATATCATTTCCATGGCCAAGTGGTAGTATTTAAGGACAAGGCTATTTTCGGCCTTCCCAAAGGCATCATTAGGAATCATCAACCTAATGGTATTGTAGGGTTTACACTACTGCATTTATGTCATACTTTGACATTAACCTATTTTTCAGCTTTCTGACAGTGTCTTACCTACTCATTGTCAAGCTCACCCATATTCAGTTCATCTTTTAAAAGATGTCATGTTACACTAGTAACATGATAGTACAACTGTCAAAGTCAGTTGTACCCCAAAAAGACACAAATGAAACATATAATGTTCAGGAATCCTTGCTGCATTTTCTGTTTCACCAGTCAAAGATATTTTAAAGCAATTACCCTTGAGAGTACATTGATATAATAAATGAAGAGAAATCCAATCAAATAAGGCACATTTTTTTCAATGTGTCATCTGACTTCTTTCAGTAGACAGCATGACATAGCTTATTCATATTTCAGTGATGAAATTATTATAGTTACTTCTAAGCCCAAATATATATTTGATTCAGACTAATCACTGCACCCCAGAAACTGTTAATCACTCCCACCACCCCCCCCCATATTTTTCCACTATTCTATAAAGCTAAAGACTCAGGGGTCTGATTGTTTTTTTTTTACATCTTGTTAATATGCTTATAAAGAATTCATTCACATGAATAAACATCACATTCCTTAGAAAGAATAATGTTAGCCGAACAATCATTCCTTGTTATATAGTTGAATGAATGTGCGTGGCTAAAACGTAACTCTTTGTCAAACACAAATGATGTTTTCTACCATTACTAGATGGCAATAAATTAAGAAAAATTTCAGCCAGATAGACTTTAAATGCTGACACATTTGGAGCAATGCAGTTATCTCTGACTTAATGTATTGCTTAGAGGCAACTATCAGAGTAATGATTTTATTTTAGATAAAGACTATTTTTGGAATTAGCTACCAAGAGATTTTTCCCCCATAAAAACCATCCATGTTACTTTAGCCTACTATTTCTCTCTCACTCTCTCTCTCTTTTCACTATTGTTATTATTACATTATAATGGTTGTATCCATCTTCCATGGCACCTCAAGCTTTGGGGCCTGGAATACTTCCATCAGCAAAATAAGGTAGTGAAAAAAAGAAGAAGAAAGAAAGAAATCTTGGACAATTGATGCCTAAAGCAACGGGGCAATGTTTTATCCCTCAACTGAAGTCACGTTCCAGTCTCTCTGGCCTTTATCTACTTTCAACCTAACAAGTGGATGGCTGTGCATATCAGTGAAGTCATTTACCATAAACGTACTCAGTCTACCATGTCTGAGGTACTGCATGCTCTATGCTGGGTAGAAAGTGTTGAAGATCAGTATGTCCTTTTGGAGCTTAGACCCAGAGAAGGCGAGCAAATATATCCATAAAACCATTACAGAGAGTAGCTGGTGGAGAAAACGGGGCCAACTGGCTAAGGTTCTCAGAAAGAGCTCGCTCGGGGGTCAGATGTAGAAATCTGAGACTCAGGCAGGTCCTTTTCAGTAACCTGGCCTCTCTCTACCCCATATCTACTCTTCATCAACTAGATAACTCTTGAGGCATTTGATTTCAAAAAGGCTAGATATTCTCCCAATTATGTTTACATTGACTGTCACAAAAATCAAAGATTATTGAGATCCTACTATGACAAGAAATAATATAATGCTCGGAAGGAGGGCATGGAGTCCCTTCAAACAAGGTGCCTCCAAGTGGGGAGAGAGGAAGGGAGAGCAGAAATAGGGAAATGAGCACATTGGTGACAAGCCCCTCGCCTATTTAACATGCATATAAGCAAGGCTTTTCAGAAGGATGGAAAGGGTGGGGAGCAATCAAGTAGCACATATGGAATATAAAGATGAAATTCAGCGTGATCCCTGACATTTTCATATTAATGAAATACTACACTCACTGACAACCATTCACCTTTTTATTATTACATTTGCAAAGTTATTTGCACAAACATCTGACAGTGAAATATAGTCTTGAACTATCAGCATAAGGCTCTGTATAATAATAAATAAAACACCCTGATTACGTTTCCAGGGTTTCTTTATTTGTTTTGTTTTGTTTTGCTTTTGTCAACTTGGCACATGTTAGAGTCTCCTGGGCAGAGAAAACCACAGGTGCAAAAATTCCCCCAGACTGACTGCAGCCCACCCTGCCGGATATTTTCTTAATTAGTAGTTGATATGGGAGGGCCCAATGCACTGTTTCCTACTTAGTCTGTATTCTTATACACCCCACATCAGATGGTGCTGAGGCATATAAGAAAACCGGCCTAGCAAGCCACAGAGAACAAGCCAGAAGCAAGGTACCTTCATGGCCCCACTTCAGGTTCTGTCTCCGGTTCCTGCCTTAGGTTCCTGCCCTAACTCCTTTGATGATAGATGGCAATGTGGAAGTATACAATGAAGCCAACCCATTCCTCTCCAAGTTGCTTTTGGCCACTGTTTTATTACAACAGAAACCCTAATGACGACATAAAGGCAAATGGTGGAAAGATCTGAAACCTACTTCTTTAACCTATCTGCTCCCTCTGATAAAAGAACCTTCTGTGATTCTGTGATTTCATAGGGTATCAAAAAAAAAAAAAAAAAAAAAAAAACACAGGGAGTGGCCAGGAATCGAATCTTCAAAGCGTCTTTGCTGGGCAAGGTACCACCATGTTTTGCATTCAGGTTTTAGAGACTAAGATGTGTGTTCCTATGATAAAAATACTTGACAGATATAAAATATGAGAGGAGAGATTTATTTTGGCTCTTGTTTTCAGAGGTCTCTAGCATGTCATGGAAGGGTGTATTTGTGGTACTGATGTTTGAAGTAGAACTCCTCACACTATGGGGGACCAGGAACCAAAGGGAGCAGGAAGAACAGGGGTCCATGTAAAACCTTCAAAAGCCTGAACCTTGTGGCAGACTTTGGCCATCCAGGCCACACCTCCTAGAATTGTCACAGCGCTGCATAGCTACTGCCAGCAGCGTTGGGACATGCACTCAGATACGAGCCTGGGGGACATCTCATATTCAAACAATAATAGTGGGGGTGGTTGTTTTCTGTCTCGAAGCAAATTACTTAACCTCTTTGTCTTGCTTCCTCATGCATGAAATGAGAGTTAACAGCATATTCTCCACAGGTTTGTTGTATGAGTGTTTATCCACGTAGTAACAAGTAATCAATGAACACTCATTGCTGCTAACGCTAGCCTATTATTTATTATTAGGATATTGAGCAGGAAAAGAGCTGCTCAAAATAATTAACTACTTGGGTGGATTTCTGATTCTTTAAAACATAGTGAATTTCTGAAGAGCACGTACACACTCACGCATTCACAAACCCACATTCACATGTGCATATGCCCATACATACACAGGCACATATGTCCATACATGCATGTACACACACACACACACACACACACACACACCACATCCACATAGACACATGCATATGCCAAACATGGACAGAAAGACGCACATACAGACACAGACACACACACACACACACACACACACACACACATGCAAGGTACACACACATATACATGGAAGCCACACACACATGCAAGGCACACACATATATACATGCAAGGTATACACACACACACACACACACACACACACACACACACACACACACACACATATCAGTACCATTGCCAGGTTATGCAGAGAGAGTGATCTGAGCCTGTTGTGGATTCTGTGGCTCTTTCCCTGTCAGCTCCTGCCCAAGCTGACTCACCCCTGCAGTTGTTGGTGACCTGAATCCTCCTCGGTGAAGATTGCCATCTCTAATCTGCTTAACTTAAAGCAAGAACTGAGGAAAGAAGAGACTCAGAAGAACTGCAGGCCTAGACCAAATCTCCTTGTGATTCCATAGATGGTCTGCTTTGCTTAGATATGATGCAGAAATATAAACTTCCACAGAATGGAAAGCATTCCCATAGAAAATGTACAAATGTCTTTCACCGGAGCTGTGTGGGAAGCAATGCTCCTGAAACGGGCCCTCAACCTGCCTTCCTTCAGCATGGATTTATTGCGAAGCTCTCTGCGAGCACAGAGGCACATGAAGCACTGCATGAAAACGAAGCACGCTCTTTTATATTTCTCAAACCCCTTACTGTCTATGAGAAGACACACATCCCTGAGATGCAATTATTCATGCTTTTGTTCAGAGCTTTGCTTCTGGATCAGGCAATGTCCCCAGTGCTGTTGACGATGCGCAAGACAGCCGATCTACAATATCCTTGGTGAAGGATTTCAACTGAGCTGCAGAAACGCTTCACCGGCTTGAGCGGCAGACACTGTCGCTACCTGTACATACTTCCTGTGCAAAGCCACTTATCATTTTGAGGTATTCTCCTATGGCTGACTCTCCCTACCTAACCCCTCTATCCAGTCCCACTCCAAAAGTTTGAGCATTCTAATCTTTTTTTTTTTTTTCCAGCATGAGAAAAATGTTATTTTCATCTTAATGACCCCATTCATATAAAAGTTTGCATTCATTTTTTATATTTTTATTAGATATTTTCTTTATTTACATTTCAAATGGTATCCCCTTTCCTGATTTCCCCTCCAAAAATCTCCTATCACCCCCCATCCCCCCTGCTCAACAACCCACCCTCTCCTGTTTCTTGGCCCTGGCATTCCCCTACACTGGGGCACAGAACCTTAACAGGACCAAAGGCCTCTCCTCCCACTGATGTCCAAAAAGACAGTCCTCTGGTACACATGCAGCTGAAGCCATGAGTCCCACCATGTGTACTCTTTGGTTGGTGGTTTAGTCCCCGAGAGCTCTAGGGATACTGGGTAGTTTATATGGTTGTTCCTCTTATGGGGCTGCAAACCCCTTCAGTTCCTTGGGTCCTTTCTCCAACTCCTCCATTGGGACCTGTGCTCAGCTCAATGGTTGACTGCAAGCATCCACCTCTGTATTTGTCAGGCACTGGTAAAGCCTCTCAGGAGACAGCTATATCAGGCTTCTATCAGCAAGCATTTGTTGGCATTCACAATAGTGTCTGGGTTTGGTGACTGTATATGGGATGGATCCCCAGGTGGGGCAGTCTCTGGATGGTCATTCCTTCAGTCTCTGCTCCATACTTTGTCTCTGTAACTCCTTCCATGGGTATTTTGTTCTTCCTTCTAAGAAGGACCGAAGTAACCACACTTTGGTCTTTCTTCTTGATGTTCATGTCGTTTGCAAATTGTATCTTGGGTATTCTGAGCTTCTGGGATAATATCCACTTAGTGAGTGCATACCATATGTGTTCTTTGTGATTCGGTTACCTCACTCAGAATGATCTTAAAGGGCTGTCACTTTTGAAAGCAATTTCCCCTCTGGCCCCAAGTGGATTAATAACGACAACAACAACAAAAAAAAAATCTAAGAGGGTAAATTTTTAAATTGAACTCTTTGACCCAGTCACCATAAAACAAACTGAACCAACAAGATGGCTCAGTACATAAAGATTCTGCAAATTCAAATGACCCACATTTAATCTCCAGGACCCACTTGAAAAGAACTCACCCCTGCCAACCTGACCTTTGTCCATGACCATGCCACAGTACACACACGGAGACACACATAGTAAGTGGTTTTGAAATTTTTTTTAAATAAACAAACAATAATTTTTAACTGGGTAGTCCATAAACATTGAACATCTTGAGCTCTTCCAGGTTGGCACTGGATCAGAAGCTGTGGACTCCTAACTTGAGACCCAAGAATACAGCCCCCCCACCCCACTGCCATGAGGCTGACTTAGGTGCCAGCATGAAGAAGATCTGACCAGAAGAACAAGTAGGAAACAGAGGCCTATTTTCTGAAATCAAATAACCTCACTGCCTACTGGATTGTACTGGGGAAAATGAATACATTTTATTTATTTATACTACAATTGGTTCTTGAAGAAAGTTGCAGAGGTAGGAAAGATTATTTTTTTCCCTGAAAGATACTTCAGGATAAATTGATTTTGCGAGTTACACTATGAATCATAGCATTATTGATGAGGACAGATGACTAAACCTTAAAAGAGAAAGATTGGAATAGAAAATGCATGAACTGGAAAATCATTCCTCCAATAAGAGAAAATTAATTTTATTTAAAGGTCATGAAAGGATTCTTCTTGAAAAAAAGATAATTAAGTCTTCTGTTCATTTAGGGTAGAATTACCCTCCAAAAATATAAATCGAATAAGAATTTTATCTTTAGGGCCTAGAGAAACAGCTCAGTAATTGACACTTCTTGCAGAAGACCCTGTTTGAATCACAGAAACTATATCAGACTTCTCTCAACTAACTACAGATCCAGGGGGGATCTGACACCTACCTTTAGCCTTCAAGGGCATCTGTAACCAGCTGTATATATACTCAGATAGACACACACACACACACACACACACACACACACACACGAACACAAACACTAAAAGAATTTTATTTTTAAAGATCCAAGAATAAAATTAATACAGACCTTCTATGAGGTAGAGAAAGGGACCATAGGCCAAGTGCTTCTTGGTTAAAAGTGAAGTCAGCGTTTAACAGCAATCATACTGTTTCTTTATGTGAGAATTATTACCCATGAATTACTAAACTAAGGAATATAAATCAGATGGAGTCACCGTTAAACTATTCTATAGTGAGATATTCAAGCAGCAGGGTGATGGATAGGCACTTGAGACCTGCATTACTGAATCAGGTTGGAGACCAAGCACTCAAGAAATCAACAGGAAATGGGTTATACTATTTTTTGCATAGAAGCATAAAGGAACCAAGGATGATTTAAGGGACTCCTACTTCTAAAACAACTCAAATGAATACCATAAAATGGAAAAGAGGAATAGAAGCAAGCTCTACATCGAACCACAAAGCACACTGACTCCTCTGCCATGGCTCTAAATAAAAGACAGCGATAGGCTGAGGTGCTGGACATGACTCGCGTACTTAAACATCCATCAAAACTAACTTGCTGGGTAAACGAAACCAGTAGCATTTGATCCAGCAAGGCCATGTCAGTGGGTTGTGGGAAGATACAATTTGTATTTCTGTCTCCGGTTTGATTGGTAACTTCTATGATGTTGCCAAAGTCACCTACTTTTTTTTTTTCCTAACATGGAAGATGAAGAGATTAAATATCATGCTTCATATGACCAAAGGTTCTCTGGAGATCAAATGGAAGGGAAGTACCACAAGGTCCCAACATGGATGACAGTCATACCATTTTGATAAGAATATCTACAATCATTTATTCACCTCAATGATGCCTCTGTCCTTTATTCAACAGTTACATTGTAAATGTAATGAATTTGCTTTTATGTGCTATCTCATTGTTTAGTTTACATGGAAATATCTTGAAAGATTTATTTTTGATTATGTGTATATGTCTGTGTTAGGTTTATGCACATGTGTGCAGTGTCCTCAATGGCTAGAGAGGGTACCAGATGGCCTGGAACCAGAGTTACAGGCAACTGTGTGCCTCCTGATATGGATGCAAGAAAGGGAACTCAGAACTTCTGAAGGAGCTGTTCATGTTCTTAACCACAGAGCCAACTCTCTAGAAACTACATAAAAATGCTTTTCATTCATCTATTTATCAATTTTCATTACACATAGATTATGCCATATGCCACCATGGAAGCCACTATTTCAACAGTAATCACATCCTGTCCTCAAAAGTCCCCCAATCTAAAGTGAAAGACACTAATCTACTTACTGAGCCCAGAAGTACTTTCAAATTATAAATGGTATATGAAAGCAGAGTTACAGAGAGGCTCGGGTTAGATATATTTAAATTACATTGGCAATGAGGTATATCGCTACTGCTAAGATATCTAAGCTAAACACATAGATGAATAGAGGTCAGGCGAGGAAATGAAAGATAGTGAATGAGTCCCCTTGGGAGATGGAGAAGACTGAAGGATTGGCATTGAGGAAGAAAATTGAAATAGCCCACAGGAAGTACCATTTCAAGCAGGTCACTGTGACCGTGGGATGGCCTGCCTGTGGGTTTCTGTATTTTGGGTTTGTTCTTACTCCTAGGAGTTAAGCACTGATCCTCAAGTAGGGCCAGTGCTTCTAAGACGGTGTCACTATGGTCTTCCAGTTCAAAGATTCATGTGTTTAACTGCTCTTATAACTGGCAGGCCTAGAACTGCAAGAGTGGCCTTCTACACTGCATGGATGCTATAAGTCTCTAAAGCCATATCCTCGGCATCTCATGCTGTTTCCTGTGTATCTCATCTTAGGTACATGGTGTTCAAAAATCAGCCAAGGACTGGGAGCAGGGGGAGGGGAGCTGGAGTTTTCCATTGATGACTTCTTTTGACTATTCCCTTCTCAATTCCTAGCCTCTCTGGAGACCTGGAAC
Organism: Mus pahari; assembly: GCF_900095145.1. Lineage (NCBI taxonomy): Eukaryota > Metazoa > Chordata > Mammalia > Rodentia > Muridae > Mus > Mus pahari. The sequence goes on along the minus strand of NC_034609.1, from coordinate 36,072,496 downwards.
TCTGGCCTCTATCTCCTAATTCTGCAATGGCCGATAAACTTTCTGCTTGTCCTTAGAAAATTGCCAGTGGAATATAAATCTCCCAGAATATGCTTCTTGGCTTTATAGAATCCAATGCTTTAAAGTTTCTACCTGCTTTGAAATGAATTTCAGAGCTCTGAGGCAGTTTATAAAAAAAAAAAAAAAAATATCTATCTAGTATGTTTACTTGTTATGGACACCAAGTTAACCCAATAAAAGTTGTTCTAACCCAACGTACCAAAAAAGGAAGTCATTTACCTTTTTTATTTTCTAACATTTGTAATTACTGTAATCCGTTCATTTATCCAAGGTTGCCAAATGGGCATGTTTGCAATACTATCATATTTTTAATATTATTTCCTAGTTAAAAGGAAAAAAGGAAACATTCTCTGTTGTGTTTAAATATTATAGACTATTCTGGAGATTATGAAAGAAACATTACTTTTATTTTATTAGCTTTCGAAATAAGAAATCGATACCTTAATTCTCTCATATGTGACTAACGGGTCTGGGAAAAATTATTATGGGACCAGTAAGAAAGTAGGTAAAGGGATTCATGTCAAACATGATGACCTGATGACCCAATGACCTGAATTTAGACCATGGGTCCCATATGGTAGAATGAGTAAATTATTTCTCATAAATTGTTCTCCAACATACACAAACAAACAAATGAAGGAAGACAGAGAGAGAGAGAGAGAGAGAGAGAGAGAGAGAGAGAGAGAGAGAGAGAGAGAGAGAGAGAGAGAAAGAGAGGAGGAGAGGGGAGAATGAGAGTATGGAGGGGGAATGAGGGAGAGATTATAAACTTGACAGTTAGAAGTTTTGCCCTCTTGGTGAAGTTCCAAATTTGGTTCCTATATCCATACCTAACACCTAGCAACCACCTGTAACCCCAGCTCCAAGGAATCCAACTCTCTCTTCTGGCCTCCATAGGCACTGTACTCACATGCACACTGAAACCCACACATAATTTTCAAAAATAAAAATAAATATTAAAAAAATAAACATTGTCATGAACCCCTTTATTTACATATACTCGATATGCTTTGAAGTTGTGCAGCTACTTCTATTGATGCTAAAAGTTTCTGTCGTGGGATGGTAGAAGCCTTCTCAATTACTTCTGAACTCTTGGCACACACTTCTGAAGATTTTTCATAGTATTCATAGTTCTTTCTTCTAGTATTGTAATGCTAGCTGTGTAGCAGTATCGATAGAACATTACCTGCCAAGTAAAAATATTAGAACTACATAAAAGTTCTACAAAGAATGACAGAATCTGTCCACTCGAATTTGGGCTCACTAGAAGCTGGCTTACTATTAAATCTGACACAAAATAGGATCCTTCAGCCATGTTTTATGGATGCACAGTTAGATAAGTAGCTGTGTCTAAGTTATGTGGTCAAACTTTCAGCAGTTATCATGAGAAACTTGCTCAATAAATATGTATTTGATTCAATTATAACTTTCTGTTTTCATAAATGAATTGCTTTTAATTTTTTGTCCTAGCAAGGTGCATAATAGAGGAGATAGAATCCTTAAAGCAGAAAAATTACTATCTTGCTTTCTTTGAGTATTATGGTAGTCTGAGTAAAAATGTCCCCCATAAGCCCATAGATTGGAATGTTTAGTCCAAGGACTGGCACTATTTGAGAAGGGCTAGGAGGCGTGGCCTTATTTCAGGAAATGAGTCACAGAGGGTGGGCTTTGAGGTTTCAGAAACATTAGGCCCAGTGTTCTCTCTGCTTGAAGATCAGGATGCAGCTCTCAGTCACAGTTCCCGGTGCCATTAGTGCTGCCATGCTCCCGCCATGCCCCTGCCGTGATGATAATGGACTAACCCTCTGGAACTGGAAGCAAGCCCACAATTAAATTAATACTTTTGTAAGAGTTGCCTTGGTCATGGTGTCTCTTCATGGCAATAGAACAATGACAAAGACAAGTATTATTTTCACCTTGGGAAGCTGAAATCTACTGATGACGTTGTTATACTCGGGATTTTAAGTGTCCTCTGATGGTCTATATAGTCAAGGCTTGCCCCTTGCTCCTAATGCAGTAGGAAAATAGTGGAAATATTAAGAAATTCAGTCTAATAGCCAGTCTTTCAGCATGCTTCAAAAGGCACTGTGGAACCTCTGTCTCTTACTTTTCTCTCCTTTATTCCTGACCCAACTATGAAATGAATAGCTTTACCACCTGCTGCTACAACAAAGTACTGTTTCATCTCAGGCCCCAAATCAACAAACCAATAGACTGTGAACCAAACTTCCAAATGAGCCAGAGCAGCCCTTTTCCCTTCTTAGGTTGATGGTTTCATGTCTATTAGAACAACTGAAGCTAGCTCACAGTGATAATTCCAGCTTCCAGTGTTTGGGGCATTATTAAATGTGCATTCTATTTTTTTAAAGTTAGCATGAGCTTCGTAATGATTGACTTATGTTCTCTTCGATGAATAGAACCCGTAATTTTCTCTCACACAGTCAATATTTAAGCCATTAAATACCCTAGCTCAGTATTTTCTACATTTCTTCTCATCAAATCTGCTCATTCATTCCTCCCTGTGTCTCGTTCCTCACTGTTAGAGGTTGGATGTGCTGCTTGGATGATGGGGAAAGCCTACCCGAGGCTCACCAAAATGCTTCCATTCACTCATCCATCTACCAAGAAGATTGATGACAGAAAGAGGAACCTGTTGTGCACCAGGACAAAGAGGAAACACTGTGGAGAAGAAAGACTGCTTTGTGACAGTTGAAAACATCCCTGGGTCTGAAAGTGGCATATCAGAGAAGTTGAGAGCACCTATTATTCACTGAGGGAAGGTAATTATCTCTGTGGAAGAAGGAAGGCAGAGTATGGAGTAATTGCTAAAGGCATCATGCAATGCCCCTAGGGCTAGAAAAACCATGAAATTATGCCATGTCGCAGCAACAGAAATTAGTTCAGTATGGCTAAATAGTTGGATATTCTTATTTTGTAGATGAGCAATAAGAAAAGACCATGGGATACAAAATAGGGATCCTTACTCAGAATTGCAGGTAAGGAATTTTAAGTGTAGACTAAGGACAATTGCTGAAGCAAATCAGGCAGAGTAGTCTAATCTCCACTCCCGTAGGGCATGCCCAATACATTCGCATTCACCTAGAAATTTTCCAATCCCTGATTTTATTTACAGCCCTGCGCTTATCTTTGGAATACACAGTATCCCCTCATCTAATTATCAAAGGCTTAGATCTCTTTTCCTTCCTTCCTTCTTCCATTGCTCACGTCCTTCCATCCATCTCTTCTCTGGATCTATAAATGTGCTCACAACTACAGGGGCCAACATTATCTAAAATTTATACTTTCCCTTTGATGTCATAAAATTTAGCTTCTGCTTCTCTCATTACTCAGAAGACAACTTCAGGTTTGCTGACATTAAAGTGGAGCAGGCTCTTTGATACGGCTTTTCCACACACCTGGCATCTCTTCATCAGTTGTTGCTCTAACTTGTTGGGGCAGAGGGCAATAAAAAAAGTACATGTGGGTCTCACAATAGCCATTTTCCCTGAAATGATCACAGGACATCTTGAGTCTATAACTTTAGTAGGCATGTGTATTAGACACAATGTGAAGAAGGTGGTCAAAAAATGGGTAAAATAGGGCTCATTGGGTAAAGGTGCTTGCTGTCAAACCTGTCAACCTGAGTTTGAGCATTAGGACCCATGTGGAAGAAGGAGAGAAGTGGCTCCTCAGAGATTTTCTCTGACCTCCATATGTACACCATTGTGGGCGCGCGCGCGTGCACGCGCACACATACACACACACACAGGCATGTGCATGACTGCACTAAAAGTGACAAAATATATTAATTATAAAAACAAAGTACATGAATAGCCTGCTCTAGTTGTAGAGAAGCATTTCCATTTTTCAAGATGTACATAGTTGTTAAGACTTAGTGCTTTATTATTTTATTAGCACCGACACAGGAAAATATTTTATGATTTACTAAGAAATGAATTTATGAATGTTTCAGTTCTATATGGGCAACCTAAAGGCTTGGAGTTGGCTCCATATTTCATAGGCACTTGAACGCAATGAGTCAACAACAGGATTAATTGCCCCTCTGTTCTCTTCAATAGCCTGTTTGTTCTCCAGTGAGCCCTGTCCCAATAGATGATACCACCTTCTCAGTTTTTCCAGATGCAATGATTCAGTGTCCACTCACACAGTGACCAAGCTCTGATGCTTCAGTAGCCTCAGGGGACTCTTGATGCTGACCTTCTCTCTCTCCATGGATTGCTGTTCCAGTGTGGTACACCAATTGTCTTGCACAGATGGCATCAAAAGTCTCAAATCCTGCTTCTATCTGCATATTTAACCCTCTAACCTGTAACCTTCATTTTAGTCCGAGACACCATTGACAAATGCAAACTGATCCTCTAGCCTAAGGAATGATGCTTCCCACAAGGGGCTGGCACCTCCCATATCAACTGGCACACTTAAAACATTCTCCCTTTAGACATGCCTACCAACCCAATATGGACAACCTCATTATTGAAACCCTTTTCCCAGATGACCCCAGGTTGTATCAAGTTGCAAATTAAAGCTAATTATCCACACTCTTTCCTTTATTTGACTGAACAGAATCATTTTTTATGGAATAAAATCAATTATTCCATGACCCACCAGCCCTCTTTTCTACATCAGACCAAATAGAATCACATTTTCTATCTGTAATCTTCTCCAAGCTTGCTATGAGAAAATACATCTTAATTTCAAAATGTACTGTTATCAACTTCTTTTATTAACCTCAATCTTTGTTCCTCACATTTATATGCTACAGCATCTCACAAGCTACATTAGTTTGCATTTGATGAGTACAATGTATTTCAACATTGCACTGGCTATCTTATTTAATAAAATATATGCTATTTCATAATTTCTCTATATAGTATATTTTATACAATATATAGTATGTATTGTACTTTATATATAGTATATATAGCATACTTCATTCTTTATATATAATATACTTAATACAATATATAATATATAATATGTAGTAAAATTATCTCCTAAAAAATGTCAGTACATACTTATTTGTGAATAGATATAGGGACCAAGTAGCTATGAGGAACACTAACTTTGGAAAGTGATGTCATTCATTTTAGATCTTAGGTCTAATGTGTGTTGTCTGATCTTGGACAAAGTTCTGAATTTTTCTACGGTCCCCTTTCTTCTATGTCAGATGTAAGACACTTTGATAGGCACTGCTCTTGAATAAATTGCACAGACAAAACCTACCCACAGACTCTGTTAGGTGTGGGCATATGGGAAGAAGCAATCAGAAGAGGCTTGCTTCACTGAGCATAGATGACCATCACATGGATGTGATCCAGGAAGAAGACCTTGCCCTCACCCTAAATACCACTGTTTCCTATTGAAAGATGTGGTAGAAGAATGCCCTCCTATTTCTAGAACAAATTCAGCCTGATCTTGTCTACACCACTCAAAAGAGCTGCAAGCAAATCATAGCAGTGAGTGCTTAGCCCTTTCATTCATGAATAAGGAAAGCCAAAGGTTCCAGCTATGTCTATGCCCAGTGACTGAGAGGAGGTCTATGGCTCATTAGGTACGAATTTCTGCTTGTCTCCTTCTATTCCTGCATAAAATCGTGAGATTCGTGTACCTATTCCTCTGTGCTATTCAAACTAAATGAGAAAAGACCTACAAATAATGTTCTTTGGCTTATAATAGCTGTTCAATATGTGTTGACTTTATGGTATCACATGTAATCAATTAATACTCATGCAAGGATGATGATATAAATTGTTGGAGAAAGTGATCATGAAGATCATTCATTCTAGGGATTATAGTCAATATCCAGCCCATTCCTCAGAGTCACTCATATCCAAGCAAATTTTAAGTTGGTTACTAGCTCACTTCTGAGACTATCTTCCCATTAAACTTATTACTTTGTATCTTTTAATAATTTAAAACCATACATCTATCATTTTACATCAGCTCCTGTCTTAGTATTTTACTCTTATGTTTTTGAGTTTAAAATATACTGGTACTTAAGTCATGGGTCAGTGAGAAAAGGAGACTGATTGGCAGGCAGGGAAAGTGCTTATCCTCAAAACAGTAAACATACTCACAAAAAAAAAAAATTAAAGGAAGAATAAAGAGTCATAGGCCTCAGATGCTAGGGAGTCAGTTAGGTTATCCTTAGTCATGTGGCATCAGAGAGAACTCAAAGAACTCTCAACCTCAGTAGGCGCTACCCTGTGGGCATTCTAAGTAATAATTCAGTTTCAGCAAAACAGCCTGGAATTTACAGTCAGAATTCAAAAGGTGCCACCAAGTATTGAACGTAGCTGGATTGCTTCACTTCCTCAAGACTCAGTTTACCCTAGGAAACGTAAGAATTAGATTAGACTGTGTTGAATAAACGATCCATATCACAGTGTAACCACAAGCAATGTTAGCTCTTACTCTGCAGTGATAAATATTTTGCAGAATGAGTGCTCCATAGAGGATGCAATTGTCACTACAAAGCAGTCTGGTTTTCTTTCCCTTCATTGTCTGCCATGCATGTGTGAGCTTGGCTAACCTCCAGGATCTAAAGACAAGCTGGGGATATAGAGAGAATTTGTCTAGTACATAGTGGGTGCTAGATGCAATCTCACAATCAATAACAACATCAACAGCAAAAACAACAAGAATAACAATAACAATATCTACAACAACAAAATGTTAGAAATACATTTGTTTGTTCAAGTTCTGGGTTCTGGAACTTGATTGTCAGATGCTATTTTTTTTAAAGGGCGATTTGTTTTCCAGGTCTGAAAATTATGAAATGAGAAACTAACACACCCAGAGCAGCTAAGCTGTGCCACGGAAGCCAAGAAAGCCATCAGTCCAGCTGGGCAGATGGTGAGAAGAAAGCTACCCTGGAACTCATCTCTCTGATTCAGCAGCTGGAGGATGCAGAAGCTCAAGTCCTGGGCTCCAGGAGACTTGGCTGCAAGCCCAGCTCTCCCACTTCCTGTCTATGTAGCCTGCGCAAGTCAACCAACCCAAGCCTTAGTTCTCTTTTGTGAAAAGGGAAAATGGAAGAGTTCTCTTGTCATAGCTTCCTGGGTTCCTCTGAGATGTTCCTTTGTACAATGTCTATAAGAAGCACTCACAGAGCTGGATAACTCAGTTCAGATTCCCAGCACCCATGTGAAAAGCCAGTCACAGTGGTACATGTCTATAGCCTCAGCATTGGAAAAATAGATATGAAAGCCTCCTGGTGGGCTCCTAAGGGGGTCTACTGGAGTCAGTGATCTCCAGGTTCAGTGAAACTCTGGAAGAAAGAAAGAAAGAGAGAGAGAGAGAGAGAGAGAGAGAGAGAGAGAGAGAGAGAGAGAGAGAGAGANAGAGAGAGAGAGAGAGAGAGAGAGAGAGAGAGAGAGAGAAAGAAAGAAAGAAAGAAAGAAAGAAAGAAAGAAAGAAAGAAAGAGGGAAGAAAAGAGGGAGAAAGAAGGGAGGGAGAAGGAGAGATGGAGGGAGAAAGGAAGGAAGGAAGGAAAGAATGATGGAAGGAAGGAAGGAAGGAAGGAAGGAAGGAAGGAAGGAAGGAAGGAACAAAGAAACAGAAACAAAGAAAAATGATAGAGGAAGAGCCCTGATACCAACCTCTGGCCTCCACACACATGGGCACATGCAACCACACATACATAAGCATGCAAAACACCACATACACATATTGCACATACACAAAAAGAAACACCCTAGTGCATACAGTAAGCAATCAGGCAAGTTTATCTGCTTTTAGAATTAGGAATACTAATACTATTAATATTGGTATCGGTGCTGTTGCTAATTAAATTACTGTTTCATCAAACATCATTACAGCTGTACTTGAAGCCTAAAGGGGACAAAAACTGTTGACTGATGATATTGATGGAGGCACTGGGTAGCAGGTACACCATGGAAATGTGACAGGAGCTCCAAGCAGTCTATATCATACGCTCTCTTGGCCAGAGAGAGTTTTTAAAACTTTGTCGATGATCTGGAAGGTTGACCTAATAGTTAAGAGCCTAAACTGCTCTTCCAGAGGACCCTAGTTCCATCCCCAGAACCTGCATTCATCCATACACAACTACCTGTAACTCAAGCTTCAGAGAATCTGGCACCCTCTTCTGACCTCCAAGGGGATCTGCCCATATATGCACAATGCCCACACGGAGGCACAGAGCTAAACTAATAATAACGATAAAAAAAGGAAAAACACAGATCTTTAAAGACGTCTTCAACTCATCTGACCTCTTTATGACATTTTTTTTTTTCTTTTCTGTTAGTAAAAGGGAGCAGAACCCAGTCAGGATAATAATCCCGTGGTGACTGGATATACGTGACACAGGAAAGCTTTAGTGGCTAAATAAATAAATAAAAAGTAAATGAAATTTTACTAGAGGAGTGATGATGTAGATGTAATGAAACGGAACGGTCCTGGGTTTGATCCTGGAGTTTCCAGGTGTTAATTGTAAGCCATTGAGTCAATGCCTGACTCTCTCCCAACCCCCAGCTTGTTTGCCTGATGGCTATAGATCGAGTTAACCACATTATTGCTCTGTAATAACAGTGCCCCTCACAGGATGATGTGGCTTAAGTGGACTATCAGCAACTCTTAGGTCCCTTCCCTACAGAAACCAACCAACAAACAAACACATGTAATAGAATGCTTCGTCATTGGAAGTCTAAGTGAAATCTCTGGTCTCTGCCTTTTTTTTTTTTTTTTTTTTTTAATGGGATGATATTTCAAAGACATTTTATATTCTGGCAGAGGTCTTCCTTGTCTGTTTTAATTTATGCTGAGGCCATGGCACATTTAAAAAATGAATTCCTTGGGATGTTATTTTTAGGCTACAGAGAAAAATACTCAGCTTTCATATACGCTGGCTGGTCATACATACTAAATGGACTGAGGTCTCTTTTCTTTTTGAGACAGGGTCTCTCTGTGTATTCCTGGCTGTTCTGGAACTCTTCCTGTAGACCAGGCTGGCCTTGAACTCATAGAAATCCACCTGTTTCTGCCTCCCAAGTACTGTGATTAAAGGTGTGTGCCACCACCACCCAGCTTTGTCTCTTTTCTTGAAGCCAGGGTACTAACATGAAGCTTCAAATATAACGCACTGGAGGAGATGCAATATTCAAATACTCAGACTATTTAGTAATGCTAGCTTTGTAACGTACACACACACACACACACACACACACACACACAAATGAAGGAAGAGAAAGCACACATGCTTCATCCCTGAATTAAAATGTAAAAGTTGAACACTCCAATAAATATTAGCAGATGTGGTCGGTCAGGAGAACGGCGTTCCACTGAAGTCATTCCTGTCTGATGTTTTTTCATACCTACAAAGTTAACTTCAGTGTACAGTTTGGTTTTTCAAGCATCTCCTTTGATGTCTATTTCCACACGTTGGGTAAACAAAACACTTACTGTATGCACACCCGAACGCCTCGATGCGCATCCCAATCCTGCCCTTGGGGTTCCATTCTAGAGGAATGAAGCGTAGAAACCTGGCTTTGATTGAAGGCTGGAGTCTATAGTACACAACGCTGTCTGCGTTTGTGTTTCCAGAAAATCCCTGGAAGAAAAGGAAAAGAAGGATCTAGGTGTCTGGAGGTTGTCAGTATCACCTGGGAGGAATGTCTGTGTGAAAAGCTGGCCTTTCCTTTTGTCCCCACCATGAAAAGTGCCACTTTCTTTAAGGAAATCAGATGAACTGCTTTGTCTCTCCATGCACAAAGTGACTGCTACCTCCGTTTCTTTGTATTAAAAGAAGTTTTAAAAATTACAATCACACCCATTAAAGCGGCTTTCGACTAGAATACCCTCAATAAAAATTGCTTCAGCCAAAACACGGATTAAACGTAAAAGTGCGCGCGCCAGTGGCTGCCAGCACTGCAAACAGCGTGCAGAAGCCGAGGAAATAATCTCTCGGTATTGAAAAACTATTACCTGATTCAGCAGAGAAATTGCTCACCTGTTTCGGCTATTGCGCTTTCTTGGCTCCCTCATTAGCATAAACAAAAGCCTCCCCCCCCCCCCAAGTAGGAGCCACACTCTATAAGTGCTGCTAAGCTTCATCAGCATACTGCCTCAGACTTGTCCAGAGCCATAAACGGATACTGGAAGCAATGAGAATTTGGAAGGACCCGCGATTAGACTTACAGACTCTGGCTCTGGAAAACGAGAGAGACCTTTGGAATGATGCTAAGCCAGCACAGTCAAATTGCAGATGAGGAAATTAAAGGTCAGGAAGGTGCAAAAAAAATCTCTGGCGTCTGCAAAACCATTACACTGAGTAAGCCTGTGTTCCTTCCGCAGTATTAGGGCACATTCGCTGACGTAGAGCTTGCCTCCAATATCCATAGAACTCAACACCCTGGCTACTTAAAACACTTTTAAAGGTTTATTTATTTTTATTTTAGGAGTGTCTGCATGCATGTTCACAAACCATGTACATGTCTGGTGCCTGGGGAGGGCAGAAGAGGGCACCAGATCCTCTGAAACTGGTAAGAGTCCCTGTGGGTGTCAGGAACCATAGGTGGGACATCTTCAAGAGTAGCAAGTGCTCTTAAGTTATACGTCCAGCTTGGAACCATGTTTATCTGCCACATCATTGGACTTCACATATGATGAAATCATAACAGAGAAGCTGTTCCCATCAACCATATTTCACCCTTATTTCTTCTCCGCCCCCTCCTCCAACTCTTCTTCCTCCTTTTTGTTTACACTGTCACAATTTGTATATGTAGGAATGGCATAGGAAAGATGCTATTTCATATGCAGGCTCATGATGCTAGGTCTCCTTAAAATTACTCAATAAGGGACCAGCTAAGAAGGCTAAGAGGCAGGCAGCAGGTTCCAGTATTACCAGTCAGTACTCATGTTTACCAAAGTATTTTCTAATGCATTCTTTAAAAGAAAAAAAAATTTAAAGTTGCATGTTTTGAAATCAACTACTGTTGATTCCATGAGTGATCAGTTCATTTCTCCTGTTTCATCAGTATTCCTTTTTGTTTTTCCAGGCTGGCACGCCACACGCATCTCCACAGCTGTACATTTCCACCTGCAAATTAAATCTGAAATCTGGCACCTGTGATCGCTAATCCTCATCCGCTACTCGACTGTACTTGGAACCAGCTAAGAAACAAACTTTGGCGCACGCGCATCTGTGAGACGGTTTTCCACAAGGAAAGACTGACCATCAGTGTGGGTGATACCCTGGATGGATTTAGGACCCTCCCCTGAATAGAAGTGTGAAGTGGAGAAACCAAGCTCAGCTGCGGTGTCTGTCAAACTCTGCTTCCCGACAGAGGAGGCCATGACTGCCACAGTCCATGGCTCCTCCATGATGGACTTACCCTCAAACCATAAACCAAAAATAACCCCTTCCGCTCACTTACTTGCTGATGGGTTTATGTCACAACAGTCAGAAAAGCAATTGCTGCAGCATGTTTTGCCGTCTCTACTACGACCACCCAGTTTCCACAAAGCATGGTCTCATCAGAACTGTCATCAAAGCCTGGTCTTGGACCTTTCATTCTTGCGTCCCCACCCCCATTCATACCCAGACTCTCATTGGTTTCCCTGCTGACCAGCCAGCATGATTTGGACAGGTGGAGTGCAGTACCCCTTCCTACTGCTTTCAGATAAAACCCAAAGTCCTCATCAAATGTAACAACCACAGCTGGAATGTAGCCCCATTGAACCTCCTTGCAAAGGCCTGACTCGGTCCTGATGAAGGCCTTTGCATTGACGACAGCCATGTACAGTCACTTCCTGTTTGGGCTATCCATACTGCCTCCACCTAAGAGGGACTCATTCTTGCTCACATCTTCTAAGGTAGAGTCTGGGCTCCCACATCAGATCTTCCCATTCTCCCTTCTCTGAATGTCCCACCCTCAGCAGGAGGGAGGGCCCTTTCCTGTTTACTCTTTTTCAGGCTTATTTATCTTACCCTGCGGGGGGTGGGGGGGGAGTGCTCTACTATAAGCCTGGACCCTAGCCAGACTCCAGCTACAGTGAAATCCCTGCTTGGTTCAAGGTGGGTCTCAGCAAGATCCTCAGGGCATTTATATTTAAGAAAGACAAGGCTTAAAAAAGAAAATTTAAACCAAGTTCAGCAGGCTTCTCAATTACGAGGCCTCTTGGAGCACGGGCTTGAAGAGACCAGGCGCTATGTCTCTTAGGACAGGGAATGATCCAGCATGTCTCAGACATACGTGATCCCTGGGAATGTTCCTCATGCACGTGTCCTTGTCACTGACACTTACTGCTGCAGTTCCGCTGAACACCGGCCTGAGCTGCGGCTCTTTCCCAGAATATAAATAAGGAAAACGGTGTTCAACCCTTGAACTCTGACCATCAGCCCTTTTACAAAGTCCAACCATGCTTCCTATTTCAGTGGTCAAAACACTTTTCTAAGGATTAGGAAAGATTATCACACTAGTAAAGGCCCCTCCCACCCCCACTCACCCCCCCCCACCCCTCCACCCCCCCACCCCCGCCTACCTTAGTGGTTTCCGTTTCTGAGGAAATCCTAAGAACCTGCTGATGAAGAGGTCAGAGAGGGACCTTCGGAAAATTCCACCAGGCACCAGAGGCTTATTACATTCCTCAGAAAGACCACAGGGGGTACCCGCAGATCAGGAAAGCCCTTGCTACTCCACTCCCTAACCACCAATCAGTGTAAAAGTTACACTGCCAACCACATTGTGCTTAGTGGCAGTTGCTCTGTTCTACCCCTGAAAACTGTATAAAAACTGGCTGAACGGGCTGCGCGGGGTCACCACCTCTCCTTCCGGTGCAATAAGATCCCAACGCGCTGGAACAATAAATTCCCCTTGCTTTTGCATTGATCCCTGGCTCCATGTGGTTCACTCAGAGGGTTCCCAGGAACTAAGGTTCGTCAGAGTCTTACACCTGGAATTTGCACGTCCATGTGGTCAAATTTTTCTATTAGGAAGGCTAAGGCAAGGTACCATTTTCCAATTTGAACTACATGTTAAAACTTTCAGTGTACAGCCCCCAAGCACAGATGTGTGTGTGCATTCACACTCACACACTCATACACACACACACATATCACACAGAACCTATGTGTGTGTATGCATGTGAACACATGTATATGCATCTGTTATGATGACTCCAGGCATTGATGTGTGGAACACATCTTCTATGTGTCATGAAGACTCTAGACATTGGTATGTGTATGCATGCCCGTATATTTATGTTATATTGACCTTAGGCACATATACAAACACATGTATATGTGTGTGCACACATGCTTATGTGTATTCCTCTTAACAAGCTAGTTCGAGAGCATAGCTGAGATCCTGGTCTCTGGATTACTGGATTCTAAAGTGACACTATCAGTTTATCACATATTTGTGATTCCGTTTCCTGGGTGCCACTGGCGGACTAGTGTAATCTGTAACTATAATCCCTTGCCAAGTGAACAGGTGGATGATTAATTAAATGACCTTCTAAAAGATATCACATTTTTTTCCCTAAAATTAATAGAATTTCACACATTCAGATAGATGCACTGAGAGGATCTCAGCTTAAGGGATGGGGGGGGGGGGAGATTCTCACACTGACAGTGATAACAGAATGGCAGATGGCCTGGGAACACTTTCGGACAGCAATGTTTGATTTTTTTTTTTTTTACCTGATTGACTTATAGGTTATTTAAATTTTTAAACATAAAGTGTAAATGCAAAATATATATAACTTGCATAAGTAATACAAATACCTTTCCTGGCACAGTAAAAATTTTTAGCAGTTCTCTCTTGCAGAATTGTGAAGCCCGGGATTGTAGAATGTGGGATTTTTAAATAAGCTGGTATTCTGTTTTTAGTAATCTTTAAAAAAAAACAATAATTAAGACATTACTACAGGAAGTGCAGGCTGTGCTGTTGCTGGCAGAAGCATCCTCTAGGAACACTCAGAGACCTTAAAGTGTCTTTCCACTACAAAGTCATTTGGAAAACTGTAACGTTACCCTTCCTCACATCTAAAGCAGTCTGACGGTATTTGTTTTCTGCTGCCCAAGCTGTTTACCTTTGTGAAATCCCCGAATAGCCAAGATTCAGTTTTTTGACTCAGTGCTCTCAGAAAAAGTTTCCAGAGCATCTATGGGGTGCAAGACTGATCCTGCAGTACCTTGCAAATGAAAATGTCAAGGCCTACTGTCAAGTTTTAAATGCATCAGCTGTCCCTATGAGACAGTCTTCAATCTGTTAGGAAAAAAAAATTTCTTTTACATACCATCAAAATTCATAAAGAAGCACACAGATTTCTTTGTTGGTTTTTGTTTTGTTCTTTGAGAAGAGCAAAGGCTCACTGCATAGCTGAGACTGCCTTCACACTCAGCATCCTCCTGCCTCAACTTGTAAATACTGGGATCCAGTTGCCAGCAAGAAACACATAGGTTTGAATGTCCCTTTTTCTCTCTTTTTTCCCTTTTACTTTTGAGACCATATTTTAATTACAACATTTCTCCCTTCTCTTTACTCCTTCAAAACAATGTATTCTGTGAACAATATCCCTTCCTTCAGAATTCGGTTTATAGTCAGAGTCCGTTAGGTGTTCTTCAGAACTTCAGGAAGTTGGTTTTCTCACCTCACAGGTGAAAGCTGCCTGGAGCGTGCATTTCAAGTGTTTGCTACTGTGGTTAGAGCATGGAATGTTTCCCACAGGCTCACACAGTTGAACACTTGTTCCCAGTTCCAGCTGTTCCACACAGCAAAAGATTTTTAGAGGAGGGGGACTCACTGGAGGAATGGTTGTTCCGGGGTGTGTGGACCTTCAAGTCTACAGCACAATTCTGCTTCCTGGCCTGTCTCTCTTTCTGGTCAGGGGAGGTAGAAGCAAACAGCTGCTAGCCTTTTCCTTGGTCACAGAACTGCCTGGAGCCATGGCTTCTCCCTGAATACTGTCATAGCCCCGGCAAACCATAAGCCAAATCAGATCTTCCTCCTTGAGTGGCCTCTTGTCAGGAGTTTGGTCACTGTGACAGGAAAAGCAGCTAATGTTTCTCCAAGGATGAGTCTGAGCCTGTGGCCTTCCACCCTCCTAGGATGGAAAGAAGTCCTTGTCTTTACAGCTCCCTACTTAATCTCCCAAGTTTGGGAGAACAAAAGGAATTTGGAAGGGTTTGCTAGGGCTAAGAAATAGAAGAAATAATGTCTTTGTTCCACCGAGCTATACTCAGAAGCTACCATAAACTGGGCAACCCACACCAAGTCTGTTTTTCTGTTTTGTGGATTTGGGTTTGTTGATGTTGGGGGTTTTTTGTTTGTTTGTTTTTTGTTTGTTTGTTTTTTCATTTTTGGTTTTTTTTTTTTTATATTTTCTTTATTTACATTTCAAATGTTATCCCCTTTCCTCTCAGAAAATCCCCTATCCCCTCCCCCCCTGCCCATGCTCCCCAACCCACCCACTCCTGCTTCTTGACCCTGGCAATCCCCTATAGTGGGGCATAGAATCTTCAAAAGACCAAGGACCTCTCCTCTCATTGATGACTGACTAGGCCATCCTCTGCTACATATGTAGCTAGAGACATGAGTCTCACCATGTGTTTTCTTTGATTGGTGGTTTACTCCCAAGGAGCTCCGGGGCTACTGGTTAGTTCATATTGTTGTTCCTCCTATGGGGCTGCAAACTCCTTCAGCTTCTTGGGTACTTTCTCTAAACGCTCTTGCTAGTTAGTGCTGGACTCAGCCTTCACCAGAGAAGGTTCCCATTACAGTGGTCTTTGGCGAATGTAGAAAGCAGTAACTGGTCAAAAGCCTAGAACGTATGATGCTGAAGTGAATGACCCTGATGGGATAGACCACCCCCTCCAAAGCTCAAGGAAGGTTTTCAAATAGTAAACAGCAAATGTTTATGAGGCAGAGGATAGAGGGGTACACAAATAATAATAACAACGATTAATAATGTTATTGTTAATATCAATAAATCCTTTGGATATCACATATTCACCATTCTTGAACTAGATTGCAGCTGTGTTTGCCTGCACAACAGATACCCCAGGTTGGGTCCTGCCTATCAAGATTTCATCCGGGGTTGGGGAGGGGACTCCTGAGGCCCCAGTCCTCCCTCAGGGACTATTAGCACTTCATAGTTGCTGAGAGAAGGGCTGTCGTTTTCCTCAGTGCTATAACTGCTGACAAGTTGCATATGTTTTGGTAACTACCCCACCCAGGCCCAGGCAAGCAACCCTAGACTCAATGCATCATACCAAGTAACCAGGGACAGAAAGTATGAAAGCTGAGACAACTTGTTGAGAGGAAGAAACGATTTAGTGGAAGAGAAAAAAGGATAAGAAGGCTGAAGGAGGGTGAAAATTACTAAAATTCATCATATATGTATATGAAACTGTCAAATAATTATCTTTAAAGTCTACTTCCAATAATTCTAATTCTGGGGCTTAAAACATCTAAAGTCAAGACTGGCAGATAGAATCTCTGGGTAGAACCACTCCCTGAATTGTATAATTCTGTCTTTCTGCTAAATCCTCATATGGTAGAAAGGACAGAGGAGCTCCCATAGCTCCCATGAGCCTCTTTGATAAAAGCACTAATCTTATTGCCATGAACACCCTGAACCTAATCACATCCCAGCATGTCCTATCTCCAGAAGGCCACAGCCTTAAGGATTAGGATTCCAACACTCAATGCTTGGAGGAGACAGGCATCCGGATTACAGCACAATGCAACTGTGTTCTACGTTATCAATTTAAATGTCTTCAGCACAAAAATTTGTCACTCAGGGCAGGACGCAGCTGAAGCGTTTTATGCAGCTTTAATGTTGGCGACAACCCTGCAAAGAAGTTATTTTTGTACCCACTTTACAACGGAGGGAAATGAAAATTATAGAGGTTAGGCGCCGAAAGTCACACGGCTACAGAGTGGCTAAGTAAGAATTTAATTCCAGGCTGCTCCGAGTCCAAAGCTCATAATTTAGCAAAGTCATCAAAAGGCTACACTACAGCAGTACACAGATGCAGAACACCTACCCCGGAGGAAGTGTGACATGTTTGCTAAAGTGTTTCCCTCTTTAGTTCATATTTAACTAGTTCATAAATAGTTCATATATAATGTACTTCACATGTCTGAGAACACTGTCATTAGCTGGATGCAGCTCTACCCATTGACTTTCATAGACTGGAATAAGATTCTATTAAGCCTTATATTTTTCTCTAACTTTCTGTAGAAGAATAAAAAAATCAAAGGCACTGTTCATAAGACTCTTGGCTTGCATCTAAACAGTAATCCCTCGTAGCTACAGAATGTCAGAAGTTACGCCATAGCATCATTAGATATGTGAATTATCTAGAAGTAAAATTGAGGTTTATGTGATAAAAATTGAAATGCTTAATTGTACTTTTGTTTTCTGTTTGACTTGATGACTTACATACTCTGCCAGATGTTCATAGATGACTTGGAAATATATTTGAAGCATGGCAGGGATACAGTTTACTGGCACAGTGCTTGCCAAGTATGCACAATGCTTTGGGTTTGATATTCAGTACTGAAAAATATATGCAGCCAAGATAATTCTTGAGTTAATGAATTTAGATTTTTCACAGGATCTTAAAGACTTTCCTAAGTGATTCTAAAGTTTATAGCAAGGTACAACAGTACTAATTTCTTTTTCAAATATTAATTGAACAAGCCATGTATAAAAGCCAGGATGTTTAAGAAACCACTGCCTGTGGCAATTCATAAGAAGCTATGAAGTGGTACTGTCATAAATCAGAAACAGGAGGCCCGTTATACATAGTTACATAGCAGACTCAGACTGCATATAAATCGATCCAGCTCCAGCCAAAATAAACAGCAACAACCATCGAAATTCAGCACAACAAACAGACAGGCAAACATGAGAATCCTCTTGTCATTATTGATCTCTTTTATTACGAGAATCCTAGTGACCTACATGCGACCTGCGTGCGACCTGTTTCCAGATGCAACTTATTTTGCCATTATCAGTTAGCACACAGACACTGGCTGAATCATGCCACAGCCATCAAGTAAAAATCTCTTCTTTATTTGATGTCGGTTATAAATCTTGACTAAACGCACCTCCCCAGAGGTCCTTTAGCAGTGGAGAATGCAAAAGAAAGCAAAGAAAAAAAAAAAAAAAGATGCTGAAAAGTGAGAGGTATGCCAACATGAATCCAAAGAAGAAAAACTTGCAAACATACATCAAAGAAGACATTATAGCCACAGCTATGAACACTGAGCTGAGCTGACTAATTTTCAATGAGAACGTAATTCCTTTGGGTTATACTTTTTGCATTAATAGTAATGGCAATTTAGGAGTCTGAAAATATGTGATATTCATATTATTACAATGCTAGACTAACAGATTTTGGACAAACCCCAGAATAAAAAAAAAAAATAACAGAAAACAGAAATAGAGGTAGAGCTGAAAATATAAAAACAAATATCTGTAATATGATAGAAGAAAACTATAATAATAATAATAATAATAATAAGCAATATCTAAGGCCCTTTCTCTTCAGATGTGAGAAGGATTTCTGAGCAAGAGAAATATAAGCTCAGGTGATAAAGTTTTAGTTCTATACCCCTGAAGGAAAAGAATACATTTTTTGGACTGTGGAGATTTTGTGTCGAAACTTAAAGGCCTACAATTTAGGTACAGGGACTGGGAAATGGTCAAACCCTAGGACCAAGAGTAATTTTTGACTTATGGGTTGTATGTTTATTTGTTGGCTTGCTTGCTTGAAGAGAAAGACAGACAGACAGAGAGTCAGCCCGAATGAGGTTGTGTGGTGAATGGGGAGGGAGGGAGGTAGGAGAGATCTGGGAAGAGTTGGGGGAGGGGCAAGACAAGATCATGTATATATCACATGAAAAAAATTAAATAATATTTTTTAAAAGTTAAAGGTAATACTCCCATTTTCCCAATTGAAATTGTGGCAAGGTATTCAGGGAGGAATAATGCCTCCTGCTGCCAGCAGAAGTGACTAGAAAGATAGCCAGGAGGTCTTTAACTACCTGGGCAGTTTTTCTCATGGAATATTTTGCACACATGAGAAAATGATAAGTAGCACCAACGGATGTCCTTACAGGAAATTTTACTGTCCTGAAAACACACAGGCACAGACATATGCACATATGTACATGCACACACACACACACACACACACACACACACACACACACACTGCAGAAGCAAGAGGTGGAGGGTTGCAGTCCATTCATCGTCAAGAAGGAGAGATGAATGCTGACACTCAGCTCATTTTCTCCTCTTAATTTTTCCCTCTCCTGAGTCAGTGCGTGACTCTAGACCACAGGGTGGTGGACCCTGTATTCATGACATCTCTTTCCTTCTCAATGAAACCTCTCCGAGAATGCTATCACAGACCACCCAGAGGTTTGTCTCCTCGACGGTTCCAAATCCAGTCAAGATGATAACCATCACAAGACCCAACCAAGAACCAAATCAGCAGATACATTGATCTAACATGTACCTTGATAGTCTCTGGGACCACAAGAAAATAGTGTCTAGTGATAAGTTGTTGCTAAGGCAGTTTGCACTGACTGATTCACATGCAAAGCCACTACTGTGAAATGTCAAGAGACCAGCTCATTCAAAGACAGATGTGTCAACTGGGAATTAAAACTTCTGGCACCCTGAGTTAGTACTGATTGCCAGGAAAATCTCTGATGAGGGTTTCAGAGTATATAGCTACTACCAGGTGAGTGGGACATTTGAGGATTCCGTTTCTGAGCCCTTCACAACCAAAACCTGTTACAGAGTTTGAATCAGAGTCTCTGAGAGTCTAGTCAGGCAGAGGAAAGAGACGGTGGTCATCGAGTTCCAACTAGATAAGTTCCTTCAGTCCCTCCAGCCTCCCAAGGCTTCTGGCCTCACCCAGGAGAAAGAAGTCAAAAGGAGAGGGGCTTCTGTCAAACAGATTGAAACTCAGCACCATAAACGAGGTAGAGTGGGGTACTAGAGAAACCCTGATAAAGGTGACACTTTTGAGACAAAGGCATTTGAAGTAATAAAATTTACTTGGAATTAGATAGAACACAATCCCTCCCACTCGTGGTATCATCAGAGAAGATTCTAGAATATTGTGAATGACAACTAGCCATTTCTGGGGAGTATGCCAAAGTCAAAAGGTGAGACAGAAACAAACGTAGCACTGAGTTTGAACCTAAGTGTTCGGCACCCAGAGGTCTTGGTGCAAATGTTAAGCGCACCTGGATTCCTAGAAGAATTATGTTAGCTCTCACACCAATGCCCTGAGTGTGAGTGCAAACTCAACAGCAATCAGCAAAACCACGACACGGCCATGCACAGAGCCAAAAGGCAAAGAAAAAGTCTTTTGAAGATGAAATAATTATCTACAAAACAAACAAACAAAAAAATAAAATAAAGCAAAAAACAGCTCACAGCCCAGATAATGGAACTATGGGATCAATATGTTAAAAGCTGGAGTTGAAAAAAGTGATTAGCATGCAAGAGCATATAGATTGTATGAGCAGATAGATGAAAACTCTAAAAAAAAAAAAAAAAATCAAAGGAAAAGTTCAAAGTGAAACAAGCATTTACAACAGAGAAGACCAGTGCTGTCTGAGCCATCTGACCATGTATCAATTAATCCAACATAGCCAGAGATGCTCAGGGGCTTGGATGGTGGACGACAAGGAAGCATAATGTGATGGACTACAATGTAAGAAAAAGAGCTAAACCAGGGGAGAAGTCCCAGAATATGTGGGACAATTTAAAAAGCCGGCCATGTGTGCAAGTGGTAGGGAATCAGAAGCAAGGAGGCAATGGAGAGAAAGGAAAGTTAAAACAGTCCTGGCTGGTACCTCTCCAACATCCACAACAGACTCCATTGCGCACCCACGAAGGCTGGAGAACAAGAATCAACTTCAAACTCAAGGTAAAGCAAAAGAAAACATTGCAAAGAACTCAGGAGGGGTAGGGTAGAAACTTTAAAAACCTTCTTTTGCAAGGATAGTACAAACAATATCAAATTTTGTTGGTAAACTTACAGAAAGAAAAATTAAAATCAGCGATCACCCTTGAGCATAGTTCCTACAACCCTTAAAAAGGAGAACAAAGTTAATCTAGGATGCTATGTGCATAGACAGAATAAAAGATAATAAATCAGACTTGAGTCACGCTCATTCTCAGAGTGCAAAGCTTGTTGTCATATTTAAATCATTTAATCTAATTAATCACACTAAAGGAAATATGGTATTACCAACAGATGCAGAAAGAGAATTTGATCAAATCCAACATAGTGAAAATTCACAGGCTGTGAGTTTTCAAATCCTTAACCAGTAGCTGCAAAAATTCTTACTGCAAAAATTCACAAGCCAGATGGGTTTCCAGAACTGAGATGGGGAATAGATGTGGCATTCCATCCTTAACTGAGAAGTTTTCTGCAATTAATAGTGGCTGGCAAAGAGAAAATCTGTTTTCCTTAGTGGAATATCCCTGGGTATATCAGCCATGCTCCTGGGCAGTCCCCATGCCCAGCAGTAGTTAGCCAATGGAAAATGAATTTCATGGATATGTGTGGTTGCTATGTTTTGTTTCATTTTTTTTCTGACTGTTTCATTGATTGTTTTCATTTTCATTGTTTGTGTATTTGTATGGAGAGAGAGAGAGAGAGAGAGAGAGAGAGAGAGAGAGAGAGAGAGAGAGAGAGAGAGAACAGAGTTCAGTGCTTGGGGAAGTGGGGAAACTTTGGTAGGGTTGGTGAGAGGGGAAACATAATCAAAATCTACTGTATGAAAATAATGTTGAATAAGAAAAAGAGAAAACGAAAATAAACAGTTCCGTGAAGACGATAAAGATTTAAATATCCGTATGGATTCATCCAAGAGCTCAGAGGGGACAGGGTGTAGTTCCCCTTCTGAGCTTTTCTGTAGGTCATTAAGAACACTGAGAGAAATGCTTTTCAACCTTGGATTTTAGATATCATGCAATCTATCACGCTTTGTACCACAAAGAGCCCCATTAACATCTTTCGTTTTATCATTAATATTACAAAGCATAATGGCATTCTCATGACCATTATCATTAGAATGTCTATTGTTCAGTGCTGAGGGCGTACAGCCGAGCCCCCACCCCAAGGAGATGATGAGATTTAAAGTGGGATTATTGCTCATCCCCCTTGACATTCTACAAATGTTTTTGTACCAAGATCCTCATGTATTGATTAGTGCTCAGAGCCCTTCAAGATGTCCTTCACTTATTAAGCGAATTACCAATCGCTTTCCCAGCTGAAAACTTCAACATGTTCCTTAGACGGTGGCGCCGACTCAAGTGATCTTTCTGAGCAGATTAAAAGAAACTGTCTGCTTTACTGTGCTTAATTGGACAAATTGATAGTTCATTAACCTAATACAATTATTCTGCTAAATAAACACGGTATTTAAATAATTCCTAATAGCTTATTGCTTTACCCATAGATCAGTATTATCTATAAGCCTTCAGGAGAGAACCTTCTGTTTGCCCTAGGAGTCCATTAACATGGAGACTAACCACAAGTCGACATGCAGAGAACAAAAGAAACTACTGCGCTCTCAGCCAGATAAGATGCCTACACATGACCTTTCCCTCAACATTCAGGAATCTGTTGGGGACACAACGGGGCAGCTCCACATACGAAATCCCAATTACATGTACACAGCATGTATAAGACCTGGGTAAGATCAAGCTAGACAAAGATAAGAGCAAAGGGGAAAGACTCGGCTCCTCCACTGGATAAGTTGCTATTGTCATTTTATTGTGCTGGGGGAAAGTAAGTCAGTTTTCTTTAGTTCTGTGACCATGCCCTGATCACACTCCAGAGCAGGCCTCAATCCCAAGCATAGCTAGGCACCACACATTGGACTCAAGGATATTTACAAAAAGAAATTTTCAAAAATTGACATTGGGTGGATAGGGAGTTGAGAAGAAGTATGACCAAAATACACTGCATAAGATTCTCAAAGAATTACTAAACGCATTACTTGAAAATAGTTTGGGTAGAATAGCCTCGAAGTCAGATGCTATTTTATATTTATTAATTATGGTTTTAATGTGTACTGTGTTCAATACATTTTATATTATGATATACATTAAATACTATATATTTAAATAGTTAGCTAATAACCACTGTGTTCTCATGTAAATCTCGAACCATACCATACCTTTTATAACGTAGGCCCTGGGAGGAGCTAGCTAAAGTTAAGAAAAAAATGGTATGTTATGTATGGGGAGGCCAAAGGAGAACCTGTAAGAGTCTGTTCTTTCCTTGTACCATATGGTCCCTGGGGTTGAACTCAGAGCATCGGGTTTGGTGGCAAGCACCTTTACTCACTGAGCCATCTTGCAGGCTACACAGGTAAAGTTTGGGTATATCTAATTATAACACTGAGACTCTACAGATATAAAGGTGAGTGGTTCCCACAATATTCCCTTTTAATATTGCCTCTAACTTTAAATCTTATCTAATAATTTTAGAATGTACAGACAATAATACAGTTCTGGGGCCAGTGAGGCAGCTTATTGGATCAAAGTACTTGTCACCAAGACATGAGAGGTTTTGGTTGTTGTTTTCTTAGACTTATCTTATACATGTGAGTATTTTGCCTGTATGACTGTACGTATATCATGTATATGCCTGATGCCAATGAACATCGGAGGCTTACATCAGATCATCATGACTAAATTGGAGTCACTGATGGGTGTGAACCACCAAGTGGGTACTGGGAACTGAACCTAGGTCCTTTAGAAGACCAGCAATGCCTTTAATTCCTGAGCCATCTCTCCAGTCTCCGTGACTGAAGTTTGATTCCCATAATCTACAATGTAGAAGGAGAAAACTGACTCCTGAGATTTGTCCTCTGACCTCTAACACATGCTGTAACACATGCTCCTAGGCACATGCATGCATGCATGCATGCGCGCGCGCGCGCGCGCGCACACACACGTGCACACACACACACACACACACACACACACACACACACACACATCAATAAAATGTAATTCTATATTGGCTTGGATTCGTTGACCTTCAAATCCTTTACAATTTAGCCATACAATTGGAGTTTCATTACTCTGAAGGTCAGAAGAGAATCTACTTTATTTAATAATAATGTAATTGGAGATCACAAAAAAAAATATAGTCTTTCTTAGCTTATTTGTCACCGAAGAGATAAACACGTTTGTCCTCTGGGAGCTGAGAGTGATTAAATGCACACAGTGAACATCACATTAGAGAGAGTAGTGCAAATTTTTATTTCAATCAATAATAGCACCTGCCTTCTTGCATTGCCTTTGAAACATTGCCAGGTGTAATAAAACAATAGACCAGGAAATGTCTCACAGGCCCATGGGTAACTCGATACAGATAAATGGAACCAAAAAATAGAGAACACTTAATGTTGGAGTGCATGTGCTCCATTTTTAATGCTAAGGTGTCTGCGATTTGGGAAATGCTCTGCTCTTCAAGATGGCACAAGCTCATTTATTTCAAGTTCAAAGAAACTCTTTTATCCTTACAGACAACTTTTTTTTTCATACACCAACCATCACTAGACTCAAAACAAACAAAACTCTAATATCTTCTTCATCCCTTCTGCATAAAAAATAAATTAAGGATACAAAAAGATAAAGAGTCTTCCACTCATTAGAAGTCTCTCTCTCACTCCCCACCTACCCTTTGAAAGGTTGGGATCTGGAAGACAAATATTTCACAAATTTCTGGCTATGAAGGTACACTTCTATAATCCCAGCACTTGAGAGGTAGAGAAGCAGGTGTGTGGGGGCAGGGATGGTGAATTCAATACCAGCCTGGGCTACATAGCAAGATCTTGTCATATATATATATATATATATATATATATATATATATATATATATATAGTGTTTTTATTGTTTGAGAAACTTAGGGGGGTGATGTGGGCTTAACAAAAAACTTAATTGACAAGTAATAATTTTATATACTTCTCAAGTACTGTGTTATGTCCTGATACATGTTTGCATTATAAAATAATTCAAACTAATTAACAAACCCATTGTATCGTGTAATTGTCATTTTTTTTTAAGTGAGGATGCTGAAAATCTACTCTTTCTGCAATTTTGAAATGCATAATGCCTTCTTCATAAGAGTCACCATTCTGTGCCACAGGTCACGAAGGCTTATCCTTTACTCTGGATGAAACTGAGCTCTTCCAGCTTGCTGTCTCCAAGCTCCCTGTATGGTCATCCAAAGCTCAGACTGTCCCAAGGGAGCTTACACACCACCACTATGTGATGCTCATTCTCTTTCCAAAGTCCCCACTTGTTTCTGTAAGGAAAGAATGCTAGTTTCTCCACAACTGAACCTCTATACGTTTTTATGCTCTCTCTCTCTCTCTCTCTCTCTCTCTCTCTCTCTCTCTCTTTGTGTGTGTGTGTGTGTGTGTGTGTGTGTGTGTGTGTATGTTGGCGGGGTGCCTATCTAAACCTTTGAACTTGAAGACATTACTTTGACCTTGAGAGAGGAAGACAGAATCTAGCTCTTCTACCATATAGCAACTAGAGAAACTGGATTCAGAGATTCGCCCAAACACTCTCCATCTACAAGCTGGCTACAGGAATCCATGTACAAATCTTAAAAGTCTGGAGAATGAAGTCAGAAAAGGAGATTAACATCTGGTTTCCCTAATTGTCAGTCTCTATCACACATGGATGTTGCTGTGAAGTGTGTGAGTGCTCACAGCTGACACTCTTGGGTTTACTCCAACTCTGAGTCTAAATCTCATGATTTTGGTTGAAAATTTTCATGACCCAGCTAGTTAAAAGCTAGATCCGATTCATACCATCTTCCTCCAAGTGAACCTTGATCAATTGCATTTGAGGAATAAGACCAAATACATATGTAAATGTTACTGACATTCCTCTGTTTTTTTTCACCTTTATCTCTCTGGCAGAGCTGGCTCTCACACAGTGTCTGGGGGGTGCTAGGCAAACACTTCACCAAGGAGCAGCAAAGCTCTCCAGAAAATACTTCCTAGGAAAGAAACTTCAACAAAAGTAGTTTTAATTTCTTTAATGCAGAGTTTTATTTCCTTTTTAACTAGTTTGCCTCCGCATATAAATTTTGGAAATTATATTTCAGTAGCTGTAATTACAGTGTCGTGAAGCAACAAGCAGTCCCTAAATATCCATATTGTTTCTTTCTGAATGCAACTGAGATTGGTTGATTAACATTTGAAAAATATCTCAAAGGTGCACCATCCATTTAAAGACAGATAACTTTTTTATGTTTAGAGGCATCTTCTGAAGTCAGTTTATAAAACACAGTGCACACAATCTTAATGATGCTGTATAAGTATTTTAATTTAAGCTCTGCTTATTTGAATTTTAAGAAACGGCATTATTTATAATATACAGAATAACCATAACTTTCTATAGAAAACCAGATGAAATGCCTTGCTGCTCTCTACAACAAAGAAATTCAAATGAGCAAAAGAGAGGCAGAGCCTGCTAGCTTTCCATGGTACTGCACTGGGTATAGGACTTTTACACTTAAATGGTATTCCTCTTGGTTGACACCTGTAGTTGTGGAGTCCATTGTTGCATACTTTCTAGTTGTCTTTTGAAGACTTCCAGAATGGTCACAAGTTCTCCGACTAACATATGAAAATAATGAGTAAAGCAGTAGCACTCTCAATGACCTCCACTGGTGTTGTGCCTTCAGGTCTGAACATCATGTCAGTATAAGAATGGAAATAAGCATTCTCTAAGAACACTAGGACCTCTGGCAGATCCCTGGAGAGTGGAATTGTGACTGAGAGGCAGATGGTGCTGATGAGGTAACCAATAGAGCACAGAATCTGAGATCAACAGCTCTTACCATGAAATGGTCTTTACTTCTTACTGCACTGAGCTCTTTGGATGGGTAGAATGCTTATTATGTGCAAAGCATAAAACATGGGTTGCCAGTACATTTCAAAACTGGCTATTTAATAACATAAAAGAATTATTATCTTTTAGATTTGATCAAGGAAGGCTCTTGCTTTTCAGAGATTTGGACTCAAATACTGAAGGGTGAAACATTATTGGTTATGAAATATGTTTCAAAATAATAATGGGTGGACAAGCAACATATAAAGGAAAGGCATGAATCGAGATTAGCCATAGGCTGATGGTTGTTCAAGCCGGGGGATGGGCATAGGGTAGTGTTGTTGTTGTTGTTGTTGTTGTTGTTGTTGTTGTTAACTGGGTTATATAAAATGGGTGTAGGAAATGGTTCCTGCAAAGATTAATTGGATTTGTATATATAACAAGTATATTACATACAATCTAATAATTTATTACCTTCCTTTCCTTTCTGTAGGTAAGTATTTTCTTGTAACAAGCAAGATGCTTATTTATTTTGTTTCATCTAGTTAATGTAATGCCTCTCAATACAACACAAAAATCTTACTAAAATTAATAATCAAGGCAGATTACTTTTGATAAAATGATCCACACATGTAGAGCACATTCTCTAGCAATGTAGAAAAGTTTACTTTGCAAACACACATTTCCAAAATTATTTATTTATTTAGAAGTTAGTGAAAGCTGCAATTCTTCTCCCACACCCCCTGCTCACTGCTAACAGTTTTAAGATCTCAGCACCACGGGGAGTGAGCCATGGTCATTTGTGTAGCTTCACAGACATGGCCTCTAGAACACTGTACCCTACTGTCACGTTGGAGAGTGACAGCTGAATCATTCTAGAGGTGATTGTACCCATGAGAGTCTTGTTCTCCGTCTCCCCACAGTAATCTTCTATGTCTTTTGCTACTCAGAATTCAAGAAAACAGGTTATTTTTCTCTATTTGAAACATACGTATTTTAGCATACATATCTATCATAGATTCCATTTTTGTAAGAAAATATCTATTTACCTTAAGCTGTTCTAAGTGTTGGGAAGTACTGAACTTTAAGTTACAGATTAGGGAGGTAGATTATCTTATCAAAGGCAGCATTTTCTTTTTTTCCGCCCCTCCCCCCTAATTTTTGGAACATTCTTTTTCTATGTTTTTATTAACAGATAATAATTATCAAATTGGTGATAGGGGAAATAAAAGAAGGTAATGGGATATATGTTGCATGGAAATGTTAAAATGAAGTACATTTATTCCTTTCAAATTATATGTTTTATCAATCGACCAGAAATATGATGTGGCATTTGAATTTCTGTTTATATCGCGAAGAAAATCAATAAAACTAAATTAACATAGCTACCATATCACTAATCAGTCTTTTATGAACAGAACATCAAAAGATCTATTCCCTACAAAGTTTCTGGATTACTTATATTTTCTTATTGTTTTGGTTTTGGAAACAAGGTATAAGCCACAGCTGATCTCTCACACTCATTCCTACTTTCAAGTGTTCAGGAGTCCTCACAGAGCAGAAGGGGTGCCAGAACCCCAAGAGGTGGAGTTACAGACAGTTGTAAGCCATTTGATGTGAATTCTTAGAGCGCCTGTATTGACTCTTTTTAAAATAGAACCACTTTTTTCTTGGCTTGAAGAGCTTGCCCAAGTTCAGGAGACTGGTGGTGAGTTCATTATCCACTGACTTGCATTACACATCTTCAAGTCAAATACTTTTGAAGCAATGCCCAGTATTCCAACAGACTATTCTTTAAGCTTGTATAAACTTTGCTTTATTTTGAAACTTCCTTTTAATTGCCTCCTGATACTTATACTAAGCAGTGTGAGGCACAATGTATTGTGTCTACTTCAAAATTGCTGAATAGGTTTCAAACGTTCTCAACAGGATGAATGACAAGGATGCCAGATGATGGAGTGTGGTCATTAGCTTGACTTGATCACTACAGAATGTACATACAAATCAAAACATCCCATTGAATATCAGTGTCTCAGTCAGGGTTTCCATTGCTGTGAAGAGAAACCATGACTACAGCAACTCTTTGGCAGGCAGGCACACATGGTGCTGGAGTAGCTGATAGTTCTATATCTGGAGCCATAGGCAGTGTAAGTAATTGTCACACTAGGACTAGCTTGAGCACGTATCACCTCAAAGGCTGTCCCTCTTCCTCCACAAAACCCACACCTACTCCAAAAAGGCTATACTTCCCTACAAGTCTATGGGGGCCAATTTTATTCAAACCTCCGCAGTCAGTTAGCATCTAACACAAATTCTCAAACACACACACAGTGGTTGGTTTCTCCATCTGGAACAAGGTCATATTACCTGGACTCCCCAATCACTGAGCTACACAACCACAATGCTACTGAAAGTTCTCCCTCTCCATGAGGCCACACAAGAGCTGCATAAGGTATGGATGAGCACACTGGCTTACAGAAAGATATGTCAGTATGTCCAAAATCATCTGATTAAAATAATTTATAATTAATACTATACATTTTTTAAGATGTCAAATTACTTTCAAGTCCAGAGCACTAAAATATAATTAACCTGGCACATGTGCTTGATGGAATATTATGAAGCAATTAAAATGTTGATTTTTGCAGACTATTGAAAAATTAGTATGCTCTCTTCATTACTTAAGTGTGACACATGATTGCATGATCAGCATACTTATAAATTAACTCAAGGCTAGGCATCATGAATTAAGAAAAAGAAGATGCATCAGAGGTTTAATAATTGTTTTGTGAGATGACAAGACTTTCTCTTTTAAACTTCTTCTATTTAGCAATGTCGAATGACAAAAGGAGCATAATTATGCAAAAGAATGCACAAACAGGAAACGTGAAATATATTCTTCTTTTCAATTCTTATTAGTCTTTTTCCCCCTTTTTGAAAACCTCCTTATCCCATGCAGTGTGTAGTGCCTGGACCTTCCATGTGGGCAGACTTCTTTGATGTGTTCTCACTGAAGGTTCCAGTGACCTCACAGAAAGGAAGAATCCTTACAGCTCTTAGACTTTGCTTGGCATAGAAAAAGCATCCAGAATGCTTGCTAAGCACTGCAGCATACTGGATTCTACATGCTATTCCAGTTTGCCTACTGATGGTTGGGGGGATGGCTCAGTGGGTGAAGTACTTCCTGGGCAAGCATGAGGGCTGTTGGATCCCTTAGTACATACATAAATACCAGGTGGGCAAGGAGACCCACTCATAATGCCAACACAAGGGACATAGCATAAGGGAATCCTTAGAACAAGCTTGCTAGCTCAATATATAAGAGAGAGAAATCCAGGAAGTCATCCAACATCAATCTGTGTCCTACACAGGCATATGCACAATGTGCATGTGTACCTGCACACACAGGTATGTACCATACATACAGACACACATACATGGGTGCCCAGATACCACACACACTTACACAAACCAAAGGAATGACTACCCCTAAAGTGAATTATGACTTTGGCTATTTCCCTATAACTTCAGTGCTTCTTTTGAAAGCAGTCATGTTCCTATCTGTCACGAGAATGTCCTGCTTTGCAGACCCAGTGCAACTGCTGTGTGTATATGATCAGTTCCACAATGCTTTACGAGAGTCACAGGAACATCAGCAGTCATGACCAGGAGGTTTCATTATGACACTGTGTGTTTTAAAAAGCTGGAGAGAGTCTGAAAGCTGGATAACAGGATTCATTGGCTCACTCACGGGAAAGGAGAAGACAAGTGCCTTGCTGGTGGAAAGGACAGAGTGGTGACACTCTCGAGGGCACCTGCACACAGTGCCAGACATCCCTGAGATGTGGATGCCGTGTAGCCCAGTGGTTCTGCATCTACTTTCCAATCCCAAAGTAACATGCACCCATGACCACAAGGGATGAGCCCTCAGAAGATCAGCATGGTGCATGAGAGATGAAGTCAACCGCTCTCCATGGCTATGCAGGTGCAAGCTGAAGCAGACTCATGGGATTTAATAGGCAGCAATGCTTAAATGTTCATTCTGGATGCTTTTCTTATATATTAAACAAGCCTGAAGAGCTGTACCATATACTATTGAAGAATGATGTTCCCACAGCTCAAGAAACCTCTCTGCATTGTGTGTGTATATGCACATATATGTATGTATGTATATATGTGCATATAAATATATGTATATGTAATGCTACCATTACAGCCATTAAATTTTATTCATGAAATAATAAAATGTGTTTACATGTTGCCTATAGTACAGGTATTTCATGGCTCAGGCCTTATTATGTCTAGCTATTTACTGCTACCGTTAGCTCTGTAATGGTTTCTGTGTATTCCATTCTTAGGAATGCATAACTATGAGCAGGCATCTTTACACATTCCAAAGCCTCTTTTTCATCTACTTTAGCTTTGCAATGCATGAAGAAGAGGCAAGGAGCCCTTGTCTCTGACAGATCTCTTCTCATTAAGAGTTGACCCTTTATCAGGTAATGCTCCTCTCTGGAACGCTACTGGCAATCAGGGATTCCAAGCATCCTCCTGACTGTCCCCTGCCATGGCTTCACTCAGCTTTCACATGAGCCTCTCTTTACCTCAAGGTCACCCATAGCCTGATCCTTGCAGCTTGAACCTGTGACCCAAATGTTACCTACAGCACAGCATGGCACATCACGCCCATGGTGAGTTTGATGCCCTTTCTCCATAGATCCATGTAGATGGATCCATGTACATGGTCACTAAGATAGAAACATTATGATAAGCTCCTGTTTTGTGTCAGGAGGTGATGTCTGCTCTAAATGAAATACCTTGTACAGTTCTTGCCCCACGATGTCACATCAGCTGTGAATTCAGATGTAAGGCTTCCCTGCTATGGCCAGGAAACCCGGTCTCCTTGTCATCACCTACCACCAATAGGTCTGACAATCTTTCTACCTCCTTTTTTATAGTGATCCCTGAGCCTTAAAAGCAGGGTCTATAATACAGATGTTCCATTAGGTGTGAACATTCCACAGTCTCCTATTCTCTATACCTTGACCAGCTGGGACTCTCCATGGTAATCACCATCTACTGATGAAAAAAAAAAACAAAAAGTATCTCTGAAGAGAGTTAAGAGACATATTCATCTATGGGCGCAGAGATAAATCAGGAGATTCTAGCAGTTGAGATGGGTAGGAGAGGAAGAATCAGTTTTAAGTGTGCTATCCTTGTCAGGAATACCACACTCCAGGAGAAAAACACACATGCAAGAGAATGTGGCCAGCACATATTATGCCTGTTGACGGGTTGGTGGGGGAAGTTGGGGTGGATCTATGAGGAGTTGGAGGAAGGAAGGAGTCAGATCGAAACACCTTGTGCGAGATTCTCAAAGGACTACCAAAAATGAGGAAAAAAAAAAAAAAAAACAAGTAGAAGCAGAGATAATCAACACATACTGAATCTCCTACCCATGAGCCATGGTCTACGTGGTACAACAGTTTTTCTCGAATAAAAGAGTGGACATTTGATGCTTGGTAAATCTTAGCTCTCATGGTATTCACCAGGTCCATCTTGACAACACATTCAGTGAAAACAAAGCATCCCTTTTTTGGACCTTCCATTGAAACCGCAACCTCGTCCTATACTCTAACTCTCCCAAACCTCCTGACCCTTTACACATATTCTCCATGTTTTCACACATGTTCTTGCTGTCCATCTATTACTCTGCTCCTATGAGTTGTATGCTCCCATTTTTCCTCCCAGCCTTGGCTCACAGCACTGTAAAATGCTTCTTATGTAACGCTGACCCATGAAACTAAGTGATAACCCAGATGTCCAGTTGTGGGAGACTCTTTGGCACCCCACAACCACTTGGTTTTCTGGAAAATTATTTGTTATCTCCTTTGCGTGTACATCTCTATAGGATTATTCTTTTGATGAGCCGCTTCCTTTCAGCGGTACATGGCCATCATTGAGCTCCCAGGTTTCTGAGGGATGCAGCGCTATCAACTGTCAGTTGACAAGGATGATGTTGCCTAGCTTTGCAGGATAGTTTTAGATGGTCAGTGATTGATGTGTAGGTCTGAAAGCAGTGAGTGGCCCACGGGATGCCTGATGAGAGAGACAGCGGCAAAGATGAAAGCAGTCTGGTCTCTGTCAGTTAGGAACCAGGATAGCATTTCACTGTCGGACATAAACAACTTCCTAGGATACCAGCATCACACGAAATCATTCCACTGCTGTTATGGAATGAGACATAAACAAGAATGCACCATAATCATGTCTGATGGATGACTGAAAGAAAAACAGTGTATTTATGTACTTGGGTGACACTGCAGCAAAGTGGCCAAATGCCACCTCTTTGCTACCATGAGTGGCAGCTGGTTCCACTTTGCCAAGTTCACCTTCTCTATACATATATGACACCTTTATAAATTCCTTGAGGATTCTACACATGCATACTAATTCCACCTTTAGCTGCCTCACTCCTACCTCTTAGACAAAAATGAGGCTACCCCAAATGTGGTAAGCCTTCTTCTTTCCCACACCACATACGGTGCCAGACTTTGACTATTGGTTTGTTTATGGTAGAGACTGGCTGGCTGGCAACTGCAGTGGCTATAATTTCAATCAGATCATTGTAATGATTTGTTGAATTTGGTGGTTGGCTATCTTGTAGGTGAGATGCAAAGTCTCCTCCCCAATCTTCTGTGTTAGAAGGCTTGCGCCCTACCTGTGGCACTGTTTTTAAAAGGTTGTGGAACCTTCGTGAGGTAAGATCTCACTAGAGGAAATGGACCACCGGAGGGCAGGCCTTGAATCATCACTTGGTCCTCCTTCTTGTTGGTTTCTCTCTACTGTCTTATCTACATAGATATGAACATGCAGCGCCATCATGGCTCCTGCTACTACAGCCACCAGACCCACCCAATACCACGCCTCACCCACCACAACGGACTCTACATTTTAAACCATTAGCCAAAACACATTCTTCTTCCTTTATGCTGCTTAATGCCAAATGTTTAGTTGCAGCAATGAGAAATAGAACTGATGTGTTAAAAAAAAAAAAAGCAAAACTTGTAATATCTTTGACATCACTTATGCATTTTAAAATGTCACCCCAAACCTCCTGACCCTTTACACATATTCTCCATGTTTTCACACATGATCTTGCTGTCCATCCATTACTCTGCTACTATGCCTTGTACACTCCCATTTTTCCAGCAGCCATTCCCTTAATTATAACAGAAATGATATTTTTCCCATCATGGTTAAGGTTAGCTAAAACCACTCAGAGGTCTTTGCAAGCTGGCTGGCACCTGTCACTGGTTCCCGTGAGCAAAACAAGTCTACAAAAAGCTGTTCTATATACATTGATTTTTACTCAACATGTTCTAAAAATACAAGTTCTTCCAAGGAAATAACTTGTCACACCATATTTGAAGAACATATAGCCTGAAAAAGGAATCATGAAGCTAAGAAGAAAATTAATACTGTTGAGCTCCCAGATGTCCTTTAAGAAGCTGACACTAACAACCACGACAGGTAATGACCTTCCAGTTGATCTGAGGGACTTCCAGTTGGCTTCTGTATACCCTGAGTGTAGATAGCCCACTGGAAAGCATGTATGTTTCATTAAAGCAAAACACTTCTAACACACAACTCTCCTTGGAAAGAGGCATGTTTGAGGGTTCTGTCCCCATCGAATTGAGTTACCCAGCTATTCAGATAATTTTCCCTTAGAACAAATGCCCTCATCAATGTAGCTAGTCATAGCTTTGGGGAATGGACTGTGGCTGTAGCCCTAAGTCAAGTGTTGGCAGCCTGCTTATATTGACCAAGATAGATGACCCAAAAGGATGAGGTCAGCCCCAGGACTTTTCATGGTAAGAAGATACAAAGGATCCATACATCACCAATAGCAGAGCATGAATTCTTTATCATGGCTTTCTGGCTTTTAAACACACATTTGTAAATATTGCTTGGGACTTAATAAGCATTTTAATGCACCTAAATGTCTGAGTAGATACCAAGATGACTTTAATTCACTTTCAGTAAAAGCAGCTTATTTCAAACTATAAACTATACACAAATAAGGGAAAACACCCACTACAAAAGTCATGTAATTATTATGTAGAATTTGGGTGGAAAAGCTAATGGAGAAATACCCCACTCATGAAGCTATTCACTAGACGTGAATTAAAAAGATGGGTCAATTCCTATGGCCATTTATTTAAAGCTAAAGTTTCACATATGAGGGCCAATAAGATGGCTCAGTGGATAAAGGTGCTTGTTGCCAACTGATAATCAGAATTCAGTCTCACGAACTACAGGGTGAAAGGAGAGAACTGATTCCTGCAAGGCATATTCTGGCCCACTAGAGCACACATATTCCCCTCTGTCTCTGTCTCTTTCTCTCTCTCTCTTTCTCAAATAAATGTAATAGAGTACCACCTATCAGATAATTTATCACTGCTATTTCATACCATTAAATATGAAATTCTGTTTCTAATTGTTAATTATCATTTCTCGCCAGCCCTTGTGAACACCATGAAATGTCCCATTTATGGTAGTGTGCACTTGGCCAGGGCAGACTCTCCAGTTTCCATGAAAATGAAGGGCTTTGCATCTGAGATTTACAGAATAAATCCCATCAAAATAGACACTATTTAAATAACTCGCTCAAGGTCAGCTTGCAAAATAACTAAACAACCACGGCCAACTCTCCTCTGCCACAAGGATCGGAGACTTGTCGTGATGAATGACTAACAAAAAGCTGAATTTTTTTAAAGGTACATATTTTCTCATGAATTTTCAGATGTAGTGGAGGTCAAAGCTTGCTACAATAAATAGGCATAACTTTTCTGCCGGCCCCATTTGATTTTTTTTTTCTTCCTTCTGGCATGACTGTTCATCCCCAGGAAGAATATCCAGAAGAAAAACAATCAGGGAAAATATTAGACACACTAAAGTGCTCACAGTCTAATGGAGTTTGTTTCTGTTGGGAAAAATGAAATAAAGCAATGGTATTGACTATATTTTTCTCTGAACTCATTTAAGCCCCTAATGTTTGAGTTATTTTATAGCTGCTTGATAGATCCAACAGTCCTCTGAAGAGACATTGAGAACTTCTGGCGTTTCGCAAACGTTTGCACAGCACAGGAAACTGAAGTCTCTTTTCGTGAGAGCTGAAGAGGAGCCCAAGGAGGCCCTCTCGGCCCGCCTGGAGCCTAAAGGCTTCAGGAGTTCGTGAGTTGTTTTGAGTGATGGTGATTTGGGGTCTGCTTCCTCCTAGCCACAATATCCTCATCCTCCTCTTCCCACCCAAGCTGAATCCTTGCCTGATCTCTATGGGAAGTTAGGGTGCTCTCTCTAGTGTTTCAGAGGAAGCAGAGGAGGGGAAGGGTTAGTCCATGTGAAGGTCAAAGGTCAACCTCAGGTACTACTCCTCAAATATCGCCTGCCTGGATTTTTGAGTCTCAACACTGTATCTTGAAACTCACTGACTCATCCCCATTGTCTGGCTAAGTTGCCCCGGACATCTGTATGTTTCCACTTCCCGTGGTGGTTACCATCCTGGCTATTCACGTAGGCTATGTGACTGAATTCGAATCTTGCTGTTTGCACTGAGCCACCTCCCCAGCCCTTATCTTGACTCGGGTCTCTTTACCTCACTGGGCTATAGGCATTCTGTATCCTGTGATTGAGACTCCATTATCTTGTTACATCCGGCAGTGATAAGGATGCTCATCAGCCAGACCCCTCTGATGGTATGGGCACACAGGTTCCCAAGTGACAGGGCAGAAAAATGCCGCCCTCATTGTCACCAGGGTAAAGGAACGTGAGGAAAGAGCTGGGTGCTACTACATGAGGTAAAATTGGTTTGGTGGGCCCCTCCCCAGCCCCATGTTTCCCATTTAGGATAAATTCTGGAGCATCTCTCTGGAGATGGAAACTGCTTTGATTTTTTTTAGAATAACCACAGCAACAGTAAGGTGATATATATATATATATATATATATATATATATATATATATATATACTTTGTTTGTTTTGTTTATTTGTTTTCCTATTGAAAAGGGAATTGCTAAGTAAGAGTGTGACTTTGGGAGAGAATCTGAGTGTGATATTTCAGGAGTAAAGATAGATAGATAGATAGATAGATAGATAGATAGATAGATAGATAGATAGATAGATATCTCCATATAAAAACGAAATGTTGACATTCACGCTTACTAAGGCCATTTCGCATGCTTACAGGAATTAAAATCTCTGTGACAGAATGGTAAGCTCTTATGCTAAGAACATATTTCTCAGGTGAGGCAAGCAGCAGAAAGCATCCTTTCACAGCAAGGTACAAAACAGAGGCAGGATAAAGACTCCAGGTCCCTTCCTCTCAGCACAGCATCTGCCACAGCTGGCCCTTCTGCAATAGCCATCTCCACGCTGAGACCCAGCTCCATCTATACCCAGGCAATGAATCTCTGCCCAGGTATCCAAGTATGTGTATAAGCTATAAAAATTCAAATTCCATGCCCACTTGCTATTTCAAATTAGAGTTCTTCTCTAAGGACTCCACGCTCAAAAAAAAAAAAAAAAATCTTTTTTCTTTTTTCTTCCTTTGTGTTTGACTAAGGCACATTTCCCAGATGACAATGTGTGCTTGAGCAGAGCCAGCAATGTTTGCTGGGAAATAAATCTCTGCACTCTACATCCTGAGAAGACATTTCCTCAGGGGTGGGTTCTAATCATTTGGAGTAGCCTTACTGTATCTTTGGAAAATAATGAAGTAGAAAGTAGCTTTGCAGTGTGGCTTTCTGTCTCCTCATATTTTTCTGATAGTTATCTTTCACAGAACTCATATTGGAGATGATTAATGTCCTTACTCATGGATTTCCAAATAGGACCTTGATTTCAGAATTAATATTACGTCTTTGTCTGAGTGATTTAAAGTTAAGAACGTAATTCAAAAATGTTTCAGGATCCTAAGAGAACATGCTACCTCATACCTGTCATCCTGAGACCCTTATGCCAGGATTGACACAAGTTTAAGGCAAACCTGGGCTAACTAGTTAGAGAATGCCAGGCTAACCCAGACTGCAAAGTAAGACCCTGTATTGAAAGAAAGCAAAAAATTAAAAAAAAAAAAAAAAAAAAAAAGGATTGGGTTTTTCCCTTAATTTTGGATATGTTAATGCTGCTTTTGGTGAATAATTTGACAGGACACAACCTGCTCATTTTGTAAACACAAGCCAAGTTCTTGCCAGTGATGCTATTCAGATTTGAATGTGCACTGGCATTAACCTAGAACTATAGCTGAAAGAGATATTCTCAGAGACACTGGAGATGGCTCATTAGCTATGGAAGAACGTGGAGCTCAGATCTCTAGACCCATGAGATTCTGGTTGGTTGTGGAGACCTGTCAGCAATACCAGCCTTAGAAGGAAGAGACGGGAATCCCAGAGCAAGCTAGCTAGTGAGACTAGCCACGTTTACAATCTCTAGATTCATCAGTGAGAAAGGTGGAAGAAGAAGGCACATGATTGCTGACATCCTCTTCAACCTCATGTCTCCTCCATATGTACACACACACATGGACTCATACCTACTCATATACCAAACCATGCATATATGCAACACACACACAAATGGAGAAATGGCATGGGCCCTGATGTTCTGGATTTCTAACAAGGAGAATGTTACTATGTGTACCAAATGGCCATGAAATATGCAGTGGGCTTCGTCTAACGATGTCCCTGGGTACCTTGCCCTCCTC
The DNA here is from genome assembly GCF_900095145.1 of Mus pahari. Lineage (NCBI taxonomy): Eukaryota > Metazoa > Chordata > Mammalia > Rodentia > Muridae > Mus > Mus pahari. The sequence continues at coordinate 36,033,778 of NC_034609.1, read as the reverse complement.
AGAGCTTTTCAAAAAGTTAAAGCTCAGGTAGAATGTTACAATCTCCATCTCAAAGAGATAACACAACACTGTATGTTAGCAGATAAAAACTTGAGACATGGTCCTAGTTGCCTTTCTGCTGCTGTGATAAAACACTGATCAACTCGACAACTTAGGGAAGGAGGGAGTTTCTTTGGCTTCAACTTCCAGGTTACTGTTCATCATTGAGGGAAGACATGGGAAGAACTCAAGCTGGAACTTTAAAATCAGAAAACAAGGATGAGCATTGCTGTCAGGCTCATCCACAGACCCTTGCTTAGTTGGCTTTCTTCCTTAGCCCAGGACTACCTGCCTAAGGAATGGTGCCACCCACAGTGGGCTTAGCTCTTCTACACCAATTCCCCACGGATGTGCCCACAGGCTTACATGGCAATGTAATCTGAACAATTTCTCAATCAATGTTTTCCTCTCAGGCAACTCTAAGCTGTGTCAAGTTGCCACTTCAAGCTGACTAGGGCAGTCATGTAAAATGTACTGGATAAGCCATGAAAAACCAGCCTAAATACCCAGTCCATACTACACCAAGACACTTTGAGATTTAGGTGCATTTTGTGTTAAACTTTAACATACTGTAGAATACTGGAAATAGCCAACTCAGGCACAAATTAGAAATATGGTCCCTGTTGTAAAGTAAATTTGAAAGTTGGCTGACTTTCCTGATGAAAAAGAGTACGAAGAGAAAAGAAGGAAAGCTAGAGTCCATCAATGTTGGAAGTACATGCCATGTTTGCCTCTCCATCACCTGCAAGGTACAGTGGGGGAATCTTCACCTTCCTGCCACTGGTCAAGGTGATTTTTTAATTACAATCCATAAACAAAAACAGTTAGGGAAAATTAAAGTTAAAAATCAAGTTGCCAAACATCAAGGAGGCAATGTTTCAGAGGCAGTTGGGAAAATCCAAGTCAACTAAAAGAAGCCAGAAGAGACAGAATGGGATAACCATCCCAGGTGCTTTGGCACGAAAGAGACAGGGACAATCTTAAGGAGGTTATCTGTTGAGCCCCACCCCAGGAGGTCTCTTTGGAACACTCTCTGTAAGGCAGAGGAGAAGGCACAATGCCTGCTTAAAACAAACAAAGGGATACATGTCTGCCTGCCTGCCTGCCTGCCTGCCTGCATATCTCTCTCTCTCTCTCTTTCTTTCTCTCTCTCTCTCTCTCTCTCTCTCTCTCTCTCTCTCTCTCTCTCTCTCTCTGTGTGTGTGTGTGTGTGTGTGTGTGTGTGTGTGCTCACATGCGCCTGCCTGAAATACAGTGTGGTACATATACAGATAGATATAGAGTGTGGAGCTTCTGGCTGTGCGAACTTAATGAGCCTGGGAACACTGAGTGTCTCTCAGAATCAATCTCATACAGGCATGAGGCTAAGAAACAGGGGAGTGTCCATAGAAAGATGACCATTCATATACCCCTTGCAATGGCTTCCCAGAGGTTGTAAGTCCCCCTACTCTATTGACCTTCAAGTGGACATCATTGACACATGCGAAGTATAGTTCCTCTAGAATTGTCCACACAACTAAGCTCCAGTTGTTCCCCCATTTCCACATATTTATTGTCTGTTTCCTCTCCTGTCTTTTTCTCTTCTTACAGTAATTTTACAAACATTATGAACTTGCAAAAATTCTTGCCTTGGTTTCTGCTTCCAGTGGAGAAAAGTAAAACAACCAGGTTGGGTGTGAGATAGGAGAAGGGATATCTCAGCACAGAAAGGTTCGTTGTGCTGACCTCAGGAAAGTACCAGTAGTAGTGCAGTTGGAGCTCTGGATGAGAAAAAAGCCACAATCAATACTACGAAATAAATACCTTGACATTGGCTTCAGTTGTAAACACAAATACTACACCCACATGCAATGAGGAATCTCTAGGGGATGTGTGGTGTGTGTGTGTGTGTGTGTGTGTGTGTGTGTGCGGATGTATGTGCACATGTGCAAGCATATACAGGAGTCAGGATATGTCAGCTCTCTGTGTTGTCTTAGTCTCACAATTTACATTTACCAAAGAAAGCCTTCACTGCTCATTTAATTGCATACTAATTTCAACATTTGAGTCTTTCTACTATCAACATTCCCCTCTTTCATTCCTTCAGTGACAACATTTTTTTGTTGTCAAAAATCCCCAATATGTTATTGCTTGGGCTTATAACACATATGTAATGTTATGAATATACATGGAACACGTTTTCTACCATTTAGCTCACAGGCATACATATAATGTTATGAATACACATGTAGGATATTTCCTATTGTTAGCATTATTCCCCATTGGTTTCTAGACTTGCTCTAAAAGCATAGAACAAGTCAAGCAACACAAGATGTGGTACAAAATGAATGGATCTACACTGGAGGTGGGACTTGTCTACACTTGTAGACTTGGACTAGAACTCAAGTACTTGGCAAAGTTTCTGTTAGTTTAAGTGAAAAATTTTAAATCCTGTAAAAATATCTTAAGTGTTTCAAAGTACCTCAAAGGGCAAGAAGACAATAGGTTAAGATTTTCTTGGAGACAAAGTGATGTTATGACATACAAGGTATCATTATGACACAGCATTACTCGTGAGGGCTGAGGTAACTCCCAGGTGTTCTCAATTTATTCTGCTGGGTTTGTGTTCACTCAGCCTTCTGTGAGGAGTATGTTCTTGAAAACATTAAAAATGTCCATCCCATCCTCAGACACCAAACCCAGACACTATTGCTGATGCCAAGAAGCACTTGCTGACAGGAACCTGGTAAAGCTATCCCCTGAGAGGTTGTGCCAGAGCCTGACCAATACAGATGCGGAAGCTCGAAGCCAACCATCGGACTAGGTGCAGGGGCACCAATGGCAGAGTTAGGAGAAGGACTGAAGGAGCTGAATGGGTTAGCAACCACACTGGAAGAACAACAATATCAACCAACTAGACCCCCAGACCTCCCAGAGACTAAAACACGAACCAGAGAGTAGACATGGAGGGACCCATGGCTCCAGCCGCATATGAAGCAGAGAATTACCTTACCTATCATCATGGGAGGGGAGCCCCTTGGTCCTGTGGAGGCTCCATGACCCAGCATAGGGGAACGCTGGGGCACTGAGGAGGGAGGGGTTAGGTGTGCGGGGGAGCACCCTCATAGAAGCAGGGGTGACAGGGGAGGGGATAGGGGGGTTAACTGGGAAGGGAGATAACACTTGAAATGTAAATAAATAAAATAACCAATAAAATAAAATAAAATAAAGTAAAATAAAACTGTATGGCACTGTCTTCCTCGGCTCTGCTCAATGTACGTCTCTGACGGTTTCAGAACCACTTCATCACGAAGCAGACAGGGAAGAATGGAATTTGATGTGGCAGAGGGAAGTTCTTTTGTTTTTCATTGTGATTATTAAGCCAAAAAATGCTGACTTCTAGTAGAATGAATCCCTAGCTGTCCACGGGGCCACTGACTTTCTGAGAATGGGCAAACCGAACAGCGATGTTGTAATGAACTCTCCGGGTAAATGTTTCAGTAACATTCCTGACACCAAAGATGCTGATTTAGCCGAAGCGGCAGAGGGGGAACTTGGGAAGTAGTTGCTATCCACCACCATTCAAAGGAAATTTTATTTTAATATATCCACTCAAATACTGACTGTTAGTAAAACACCAAGGCCCATGACTGAGGCAGACATCCGTTAATGACTAGTAGCAATACAATTTTGAGTTTTAGGAAAATTAACATATATTCTTAAAACCATTTTTAATAGCCTAGAAACTCAGGGCAAAGGGCACAGACCTAACCCACCCCGTGAATGCAGTTTTAGCAGAAAGGAATGATTAAATTTGAAAGTGATGAATGCATTCTCATAGCTGTTCATTACCCAATGCACGTCAGAATCAAAATGTCACATGGTAGTTCATGAGTATGCTCAGATACTATGTGCCAATCATAAAAAATTAAGTAAAAAATGATTAAGAAAACAGTAACATACTCAAGGGCAATTGCTCTGTATCTATCAAGTACAGCCTACATATGAGGCAGAGAATGTCCACTCCGGATGCTCTTATTTCATTCCCAAGACAGCACAGTCAACTGTGTCTAAACCACCATTAAATCATGTTGGTTGACAAATCGCAATCAAGATCGTGTCTGTGCTCAATGGTTTTTTTAAAACAACATTAATTTTCATTACTTCATTGCTAGATTATTTCATGAACATTAATTCCAAAGTTTCAGGAGGTAGTTTTCTTTCTTTCAGTATCATAAAATTGATCTCCCTCTATTTTGTCGCCAAGTCTGATGATTAAACTTTTAGAAATATAAAAATATTACTTACTGTGTGATTTATAAATGCATAAAACACTAATTTATCTCACACTGGAAAACAACAAAACGGTGAGATAAAAAAATCAATTATTTTGGTCCTAAGGCAAGATATACTATTGGTTCCAAAGGATATACCAAGTCAATCAATCAAATTTACGAGCAGCTGCCAAATTATACAGTGGAATTTGAAGGCTGGAGCATCTCTGGAGATTTCCATTCTATTCCTCATGACGTTTGATGTTGACACATAACACTCATTGTTGGATATCTTAATGGATTTTAAAATTTGTGGCACCACTTATCAGGCTATAAACTTCAGGCACTGGGTGTTGCTTTCTATAACTTCAATGTGCCTTTCCTAGATTACCAAAACTCTTCTGTTTCAGGCAGTACAAGTGAATTATCCGACGGTTCTATAGGCAAAATCTCTAGGTCACAGGTCAGATAAAATCCATATAAGAGGCCAGGTAGACGGCTCAGTGGTAAAGTGCCTTCCTTGCATGCATGAGAACCAAAGTTCAGATTCCCAGCACCCACATAATTCAGGTACAGAGGTTTCCCTCTGTAATCCCAGTGCTGGGCATGGGCACAGGTGGAGCCTGTTGTTCATTGGCGAGCCACTCTAGCCACTTAGACAATTCAAGATCAATAACAGATGGTATCTCAGAAACTAAGATGAAGTGTGATATAGGAAGATACCTAACATCAATCTCTGACCCCCGCATGTACGCATATACAAGTGTGTCCACATCCATGTGAGCACATGTGCACACACACACATATATAAATACATACCAAAAAAAAAAAGATAAAGCCAATGTTGCAGAAAATATTGAAAATTGAACTGGCATGTTCCTGCGCTTGTGCCAATGGTCAACCTGTTATTATCTCATGGAGACTCTCTGGCCTGGAGCTCCCAAAACATCTCCACCCAGCTCGCTAAGTTCTCTCTGGTGGGTCACTACCATGCCAGCACCATGTTTCAAAACTCCCATGGCCTTTGTGGCACATCTGGCAAACCCAAGCTTTGCTGTCACACCTTTCTCTCTTGAACCCAGACGAGCCACTCACTGCATGAAGGAAAACACAACACAAACTTAGTTCAGAAACAACAGTCACTCAATCGCTGGGCGAAGCAAATAAAATCCTAACTTGTAAGCCTTATTAAATCTAAATCCTCTGGTGGCAAATCCTGACGGACCCACCATTGAAACCAGGAGACACTTGTAACTACATCTTGTCCTCATGCTATCCCTGTACAAAAAGACCTAACTCTCTCCTGCTTCCTCTCTTCCATCATCTAACTCAGAAGTCCTGCCTACTTGCTCAGTGATTGGCTCCTTTATTTATTAGGGGATGGTTCACAAGAAGTCACCTAAGTATGTGTGGCTCAGTCCTTATTAGCGGCCTCTCCTAGGAGATCAAAATTAGCATCAAAATATGAAGAGCACCAGGCCCATCCCCAACAAGCCAAGATGTCACCATGACTCGTTTCTTCTGAAGAGTCCACAGAATGTCCAATTCCTTGCCTGTTTTAGCAGCAGAGACCAAAGAGATCTACAGACTCCTGGTCTCTTCCTAGCAGAATATGGAAGCATTCACAACCTATGTCTCTCTCAGCTCCATATCTCTTTCATACTCTTGGTCCATCTTCCATGCATGAAACATTATGTCCACTGGTATAATCTAGGGAATACTTCTGCTCCAACACTAACTGGTTATCAACCTATATTCAAGCTGCAGTTTCTCTTTCCCCTTGATCATGTAATATACCTTACTCACAGATCCCAATATCAAGGATATAAACATCTTTATCATAATGGGGTATACGTTGATAATGGCACATGCCCACTTACTATGTCCAAAGATTTCCTGAATTTATTATATTTCCAGTCCAAAGTCAGACTCTAAAAATAAGCACAATCTAGAAAAATTATGCTGATCTTTTGTAACTAGCATTTAAAATTTTAGCTTTACTAACTTCAGACTGCATAAAAAGGGAAAAGAAAAAAAGAGTCTATTTTTAAGACGACACAAGATAGTTTCCAAGGCCTGAGACTGGTTCTCTAAATTGATTACGAAAGTTTTGGAAAGAATAAACCAAAGCTAGTGACCCGTAGAGTACTTTTTAGGCAAACAGAAAATTACACTTAATCTTTGTTATACACAGTTTCCATGTTTGTGCATCCACCTATGAACTACAATCTATTTGTAAGGCCCACGGTCAATGTTCAAGGTATTTTTCTTGGTCTTTGCAGAGATGACCCAAAACAGTGGAAAAACACCATTGTTCTAGGCAACAGTGATGGCCAGTATTTGATAACTGGTTGTTTACAAAGATGTAAACTGTAAGTATCAGATGGAATGAGACTTAGCATTGCCCAGCACATAACTGGAACAATTGAAGCAAGCATCGTGGTATCGACAAAACACGTTACGGAAATGCACTAGGATATGACAAACATGGGTTTTTAAAAATTCATAAAGCTGTCCACACGTAGGCTGTTTCAAACTTTATAAGTCGCACCTGCCAGGTGTCAGAGTAATGCATATGGATATATTTAGGATATTTATGATGCCAGGCCATTTTATGTAGTAGCTGCCTGAGGCCGACTGTTAATGATTGATTTTTAAAAACTTTAAGCACACACTTCAAATGTCACTCGTGCTCTGAAATGAGTGCTTTGCTTGTTATTTTCTATGCTTACTTTATTTTAGGTATTTGGTAGGTAGAGGTGACGATACATCTAGATGCTGAAAAATTATAAGCATAAAAGTAAACATAATATCTTATTTGAAAAACTGCTGTCATTCATGCTGCTGAATGTGTGTGCTGTAGCTGGAACAAAAGTCACTAAGATGTTTCTGCTGCACAGACTCACAATCAAAATGTGCCTAACATCGTTTCTCCAAAACCCTCTTCCAGAGCATCCTCCAAGAGCAATGAAGAGTTCCCCATTGCTAAGGGAGGTCCCAGAGAGGTTAACCTTCTCATCATGACATCTCCACCCTACCCCTACCGTCTCCAGGTATAGGGAACATGGCAAACAAATCAGCCACAAACTGAACCATGTGACCTATGAAGTCAGGGCATCACTTAGGTCTGGCAAAGGAGTGAGAAGGTACAGCCACTGTCACTTCTCTCATTGTCCCCAGTTCTATCTTACCCATATAAAAATCTGTCTTCTTCTGTTCTTAGTCTCAACAAACCTTCATCTCCCTATAGCTCATCAATGCCAACCTGAGTGTGCCTTTATAGCATTGGCTGGTCCCTGCCTTGCATCTGGACAGCCACCTCCATCCCTCATTTCATGCTAATCAATACTTTTCTTCCACTTGGTCCTCCTGGCGCTCATTAATGTCTACCTTAACTTACCGCAAGTAAAACTGCATGGGGTCAGATTGGGAATTGTAGTGACTAAAAATTTTAAAGAGGAGAAAAAAATGTAGCTGTCATTCAATGCTTTTATGTGGTTTTTTACAAATATATACTAAGCAGGGAGAAAGAGTTAGAAACTCACCTACATCCAGTTTCAAACACTCATGACCAACATTATTTCACTTATACTCCTATTTCCAACTTACTTCATTATCTTTTCTAATAGATTAGGTTAAATTCAAGTTCAGACATCATATAATCCCATTCATAAATATCTCCAGATATATACTTAAAAGATGGGCATTTCTCTTTAGGCAAAAGCACAGCTTCCTTATAGCAACTAAAGCTTAATATTGTCTTGGTAGTATCTTTATCATCCCGTGTGGTTTAGTCATCTCCCCAGAGTGGGTGTGCATGCATGAGAATGCTGGCAATGTTATTCAAAAGTTTTCATTGGGATGGAGAGCTGGCTCAGAGGTTAAGAGTGCTAGCTGCTCCTGCAGAGGCCCTGGGTTCAGTTCACAGTAACCTCATGGTAGCTCACAAGCATCGATAACTCCAGCAACAAGAACTCAGTCACCCACTTGTGGCCTCTAAAAGGATGCACATACACTCATACTTGCAGGAAAAACAACTATCCACATTAAATAATAAACAAATGTTTTAAAAATAATGATGAAAATGTTTTCCTGGTCTTGTCTCCATTTACTTAAAAACTGTAAGCAAGGATGTAAACACATGTTGAACATCTGTGCAGTGTATTTCCTCTGGTATCACCAGCAACATGCATTCTCCTTTCAAAACTCTTACAGCTTCTCATGGGAAGGACAGTGCCTCTCGGAGTTTTTCCCCCTTTGGAGATTTAAAGATATCCCAGTTACCTCTGTATTAATGTCCCCAAAGATTGCCAGATTTTACGGAATATCAGTTCACCAAAACTGAACATTTCATCCACTAGATGTTCAGCTTATCTGATGAAATATTTTCAGAGAAAAAAAACATGAATATATTGATAACTTCCTGAGAAGGGTTTTTATTAAAAAGTAATTGTGGGTAAACAGAATGAGGAATAGAACAAAGAGGCTGCATAGAGTAGAAAGAAACTTAATAAAGTAGTATGCATCATGGATCTGATGCAAACTTAAAGAAACAAAGCCCAAGGGCAGTGACTGAGGAGAAGATGACGGACACTTGGAGCCATGGAGTCCATGACAGCAGTCATTTTTTCTTAGCATCCATAGATCCACACATTAACACTTACATCATGGGAGAAGTAGCTTATTGTATGACTCCCTGAGCTCATACTGCCAACTTTGGTTACTACTGGCACCGACACAACCTTTAAATATTCATGATTGGCTCAAGTTTACAGCATTCTGTGCCAAGTGGCTTCTAAGTAAGAGCAGAGTTCTTCAGCTACAT
>NC_034609.1:36022434-36024454 GCF_900095145.1 Mus pahari | reverse complement strand
TTCTGTTCCCCTTCCCTCTCCACTCCCTGTCCCTCTCCTTCTTTCTCTCTCCTTAAAATAGTTGGCGAATCTTTTCAACAGGAAAATATCCTTCTGTTCCCATTCAAGGATTATACTTTGATTTTGCTGATATGATTATGAACAATTAAAAAATGGGGAAACTATGGAAAATACAGAAATCAAAAGGCATTTACTGTTTCCCTATTGATCACAACAGTCATTTCAAACTATCCTTAGAAATTGAGGGACAGTATGAAAGCATGCTTTCAATATTCTTTTCATTAATATACTGAGGCTAATTATATGTGTTTATAACTATATACAAGTCTTATAAATTCATATCTGAAGTAAAATTCCCTTGTCAGGTATAAGTATCTACCATCATATTCAATCAGACCCAATTTTTGTATTAGGATTGGAAAAGCATCTAATTATCATAGAATTTGAAATAAAATAATTTATAATATATATCACCATTCTAAATGAACTGGGCTATTTTTAATTTTTATGGTAATTTCCTATTTTTAATTTTTATGGTAATTTCCTATACACCTCTCTCCTCTCCAACTCTTTTCTCCTCATCACACGACCTTCTCAAATTCATATCCTGTTCTTTATTTTATTGCTATTCACAAATACAGACAACACACACACACAAACACACACATACATACACACATGCACATACACTTGGACATGGGCATTATCATGGGCATGTGGGCATTTTCAACACATTTTCCAACATAGTATAATGGATTGGTGGCATTTTGAGAAATGGCAATAGACTTGAGTTGCACTTGATAAAAATATGTTTCTCAAAAAAAATATACAGAACCTTCACTTCATACTGTGGCTTCCTGTATCAAACATTTTGGTGACTGTCACTGCACCAGGCAGACAAATAGATTCCTTGTCAAAGGCTCCTCATGCCGAGGTCATCAGAATGCAGGCCATTATCCATGAGGTAAGCATATCTTTTCAAATTTAAAACCAAGCCTAGAGAAATCCTTCACATGTCATTAACTCAAGCAGAGAACAGAAAGCCAGAATATTACACAAGTGTGAGTCAATTTACAGAAAAGATGAGAACCATTGTCCTGGTCAGAAGTAGCTAAGATCAGTCAGAAGTGATTGAGACTGATGGGTGCAAGCTACGACTAAATAAGAAGCAGAAAGTAGAACAGTCAGAAGACAGTGTCATCCTTGGGCTAATCAGCAGTTCCATTGGGAGGCAAAGCATGATTAATGGATGGGTCTCAAATGAATGACAGAAGAGCTTCTGAGAAGCTTGGGTATGAGTTTTGGCTACAACACATGAAGAGTGACAATGGTGGACAACATTGGGATACTCATGGATTGACTCAACTAAACCAAGAAAGAAAGAAATAAAAAAAAAAGACAAAGGGTAAAATCAACATCAGCACCCAAGAAATGTCAAATTGTTGATGGCACAGATGTGAGGATCATAGTAAAGTTCTCTAACCTAAGATGGTTAATGTGAAGTCAGTGGGATCTATTGCTAATCTCCTTCCCTTTGAGGATGTGATAGGGAAACTTCCTTGGGAAGTCCCAATATCCCCTTACAACAGGAAGAATCCCTTAAAGTCTTTCCCCAAGTCTCTTGCCATTCTAGGGATTGCAACGGTTTGTGAGTAACCAAGAAGCAGGGCTCAGGTTCGTCTGGATTCTGTTAAGACCGACGAAGTGGTTCATTTAAAAGCTGCTAGGCAAGTGTGGATCTTAAAATTGGAGGGAACCTTAAAGGCTACAGAGAACCAGAGCCCTGAAGTTTACAGATGATGGATGTGAGATGCAACCACATTAGGAGCTGTCAAAGCCACAAAGTAGAGTCTAGGGAGGGTGGTTCAGTGGGTAAAGGGCTTGCCCAAGTCTAAGGACCTGGAGTCAATTGCTGAAATCATAAGCCTAGAGTGTGGGTATCCACTCACAATCTCATTCTTTTTTTTTTTTTTTTTTTTTTGAGACAGGATATTTCAGGCCAGCCAGGGCTACACAGTGA
>NC_034609.1:36014996-36022222 GCF_900095145.1 Mus pahari | reverse complement strand
CCTGCCTCTGCATCCCGAGTGCTGGGATTGAAGGTGTGTGCCACCATGCCCAGCCCTCACAATCCTATTCTTAAGGAGATGGAGACACATGAGCCCTGGATCAATGAAAGACCTTGTCTCAAAAACCAGGTAAAAAGCACCTAAAGCCACACCTCATGCTGACCCCTGGCCTTCATATGCATTTCTACACAGGTGATCCTGCTATTGAACACACATGTACACACATACACACACACACACACACACACACACACACACACACACACACATACAGAAACAACCATAATTACAAGTCACAAACCACATGAGTTTTAGGGCAGTGCTTAAATTCAGTATAGCCAGGGCTACAAAGAAAACAAAACCTGTATCCAAACACATACACACACACACACACACACACACACACACACACACACACACACACACAAAGGAAAGAAAGTGCTCGACCTTTGTGTCCAGCCACACAAATAAGTGAATTTTAGAAGTAGGCACAGAACCTAAATCCTGGACACAGAAACTACCTTTTACCACAGAGATGGCTCAGGTACCCCAGATCTACAGTCATGTAAGGATTGGTATCTCCCTTAGCTGAAGCACAATTGTGTCATCTGCCCCTCTTTCCTACGAGGGACACATATATTGCAGAAGCAGAAGTTATGAGGAGCTGTGTCTCCTGGGGAATTCTGAGCAAGACCTTGGTCACACTGCGACTGATCCATGACTCCTGTAGAGAGTACTGTGAGCTCCCCTAGAGAGCAGTGCGAGCATTGGCTTCCAAGGGGCCCATCTGCCACTTCTGAGATACCCCTGTATCTCCATCTCCCTTGCAGAGCCATCCATTGTTCCGTTCCTTCCTTTATTAAATTATTTAAAACAGATTATTTTACATTTGAATATATTTGGATCATATTCTTCTCCTTCCCCCAAGTCGTTCAGGATCCTAAAACCAAGAAAAAAAAAAAAAACACCACCCGAAAAAAAAAAAAAAAAAAAAAAAAAAAAAAAAAAAAAAAAAAAAAAAAAAAAATCCTGTAACCAAATAGAAGCATGCGAAAAGCTGGGGAGTGCGTGCAAGTGCCGGAGGGGATGGAGGACACCAAGGAGACTAGGCGCCCTACATATTAATATGAGTTGATTTAAACTCAGGAGCCTGAAGCAGCATACACAGGGCCTGCATGGGTCTACACAGATCCTCTGCACAGATGCTGGCTTCCAGTTTACTGCGTCTATGGTATTCCTGCGTGCACGCGTGTCGGTCTCTGATTCATGTGCCTTCTCTTAAAGCTCTTTTCCTTCTGTGGGTTTGTCTTGTTCAACTTGGATGACAGAGATTGAGCTTTGTCTTAATTGTATTTTATTTCATTATATTTTTTAAAAAAATTAACAAATGAATGAATGAAAACCTATACCCTAGAGTAAATAAATGTAGAGAGTAGAGAGGGAAAAATCGGTTTTCTCCAATGAAGTAACACTGCGTATATCAAATTTTTAATGCTCTCTTGGACACTTGCTGCATAGAACTCTCTCAGGACCATCGTCCCAAAAGAATGCATGGAGCTGAATAGTATTCCACTGTGTAGATGGACCACATTTTCTTTATCCTTTCTTCAGCTAAGGGACATCTGGGTTGTTGGATGTTACAAGTAAGTCTGCTATGAACCTGGTGGAACATAGGTCCCTGTGGTATGGTGGAACATCTTTTGGGTACACGCCTAAAAATGGTATAGCTGGGTTTTCAGGTAGAACTATTTCCAGTTTTCTGAGGAACTACCAGATTGATTTCCAGGGTGGCTGTATTTGTTTGCAATTATACCAGCAATAGGGGAGTGTTTCTCTTTCTCCACATCCTTCCCAGCATGCGCAGTCACTTGAGGTTTTGATCTTAATCATTATGATTGGTGTGAGGTGGAATCTCAGGGTCGTTCTGATTTGCATTTCTCTGATGACTAAGGACTTCGAAAATTTCTTTAAGTGCTTCTCAACCACTTGAGATTCTTCTGGTGTGGATTCTTTGTTTAACGCTGTACCCTATTTTTTAATTGGGTTATTTGGGTTTTTTGGAGGTTAACTTCTTGTGTTCTTTATATACTTCGGATATTATCCATCTGTTGGATGTAGGGTTAGTGAAGTTTTTTTTCTCCTCCCAATCTATATGTTGCCAATTTGTCCTATTGACAGTGTCTTTTGCCTTACAGAAGCTTTTCAATACCATAAGGTCCCATTTATCAATTGTTGATCTTAGAGTCTGAGTCACTGATGTTCTGTTCAGGAAATTTCCCCCTGTGCCAATGAATTTGAGGCTCTTTCCCACTTTCTCTTCTATTCAGTGGATCTGGTTTTTTATTGAGGTCCTTGATCCATTTGGACTTGAACTTTGTGCAAGGTAATAAATATGGATCTATTTTTATTCTTCTACAGTAAATGCAAATACCTCACAAATTTTGCAAGGAAATGGATGGAACTAGAAAATATCATCCTGAGTGAGGTAACTAAGACCCAAAAGAAAATACACGGTATGACTCACTGGTAAGTCGATATTAGCCAAAAAGTACAGGATACATAGGATAAAAAGTACAAAATACATAGGATATAATCCATAGACCATAAGAAGTGAGACAAGCAGAAAGGCCCAAGTAAGGATGCTTCAATACCACTTAGAAGGGGGAAGACAATAGTCATGGGAGGCAGAGGGAGGGAAGGACCTGAGTGTGGGAGGAGAGGGAGAGGGAAAAACTAGAATAGGATCAGGTATAGGGGCAGGAGGCAGGAGAGAAGCCCAGAGGACTAAGAGAATGAATGGAAATAAGTAGCCTTGGGGGATAGGCGGTAGGGGGACCCTCTAGAAAGTACCTGAGACCCAGATGGTAAGAGACTCTCAGGACCCAATGGGGGTGACCTTAACCAAAATACCCAGCACTGGGGTCAGGGAACTCAAAGAGTCCACCTCCAGTAGGCAGACAGGGCCTTAAGTGGAGGGATGGGGTTAATAACCCACAGTCAAAATTTCTGAACCAGAATTGTTCCTGTCTAAAAGAACGGAAAGGAAAAAAAATGGAGAAGAAACTGAAGGAAAGGTAGTCCAATGACTGACCCAACTTTGAGTCTATCTCATGGGGGCCGGGGGTGGGAGTGCACTGAGGCCTGACACTATTACTGATGTTGTGATGAACTTACAGAAGGGAGCCTGGCATGGCTGTCTTCTGAGAGAACCTACCAGCAAGTGACTGAAACAGAGGCAAATACATACAACCATTGGACGGAATGTGATGTGGTTGAAGGATTGGAGAAGCTGAAGAGGAGAATGACCCCCACCAGCAGTTTCAACTAACCTAGACCCACGTATAGCAGAGGACTGCCTGGTCTGGCCTCAGTGGGAGAAGTTGCATTTATCCTTGAGAGACTTGAGGCCCCCAGGAGTGGGGAGATCTGGTGGGGTTGAGCACCCTCTCAGCAGCAAGGGGAGGAGGAATGGGATGAGGAACTGTGGGAGAGAGACTGCGGGGACAATGACTAGAATGTAAAGAAAGAAAGGAAGGAGAAATAAAGGAAGGAAGGAAGGAGGGAAGGAAGGAAGAAAGAAAAGAAAAGAAAAGAAAAGAAAAGACAAGAAAAGACAAGAAAAGACAAGAAAAGACAAGAAAAGACAAGAAAAGAGAAAAGAAAGCATGAAGCTCTGATCTGAGTTCTCCTTGATCTAGATTAAGTTTTGTCGATCTAGATTGTACCAGTAATCATTGGCGGTGCTTAACACCTGGAAACTTCTGCTTCACCCATAAGATGGAAATAATAAGACAGCACTCCCCAGAAGAGTTTGTGTGGGACCCCAAGCAAAGGGAAATCATCTTGTCTGAAATGCAGATTAACTCTTCATGATACTACATGAAGTTTGCTAACTTCCTCACATGGTATATTTCCATGGACTCAGTAAGTATTTTAATGGGTCATCTGTCTATTACCAACACGTTTCCTGTTAGTCTTACGACAATAAACCAACAAAAGAAAAGAATAAGAGAAAACTCATCTCCCTTTTTGATGAATAGTTGCACCAAGTTCTGCCCATCCTTAGTCAGGCTCTCTCTCCAGCTGATGTCACATCTTCACATTTGTATTTGTCCTTTCAATTCGCTGCTGAAATACCCTTAGGGATGACCCCCCACCCAGAGCACCCTGACCCATCCACCATCTAACTCCTCATAATGGCCAATCTCCATCATCAGATTGATGGGATTTAGAATCACCATGGAAACACACCTCCAGGCACTTCTCTCAGGCAGTGAATCTGTTCTGTTACATGAGGTAGTAAGAGCCATCTTAATGGGTGGTACCATTCTATTGGCTGGTATTCTGGGATGACTAAAATGGAGAAAGCATAAATACTGAGTACCAGCATTCATCAGTCTGGGGGCTTCCTGACTACAGATGCAACAAGACCACCTGCCTTCTCTCCCTGTCACCATTCCTTCTGCCGTCATCATGGGCTGTACCCTCAGACAGTTAGCCAAAATAAACATTTTCTTGGCTCACAAACTGATGTACTCTCCCCGCTTCAAAATTTCCTTGTTCACACCTGGGACCGTTGCCAGTGATGGAGCCATTTTTGAACTTGTAAATGTTTCAGGCAGACCACTACATCCGTGTAACTGCCTCAGACTGTCCGCGCTTTTCAGACCCGTTTACCCTTCCCCTGATGCCGGTTTTTGCTATGGTTAATGTTATATCTCATCCTGGCTAGGCCATCGTGCCCACACATTAAGTCACCTATCTGTGGAAGTGTTTATTATTTTAATTCATGAGATGATCGTTTAAATCAGTAAACCATGGATTAAAGCAAACAAACATGGAATATGTGGGTGGGCCTCTTTTAAGCCGTGGAAGTCTTAAATGGAAACTAAGTCTGACTCATTTAGAAAAGGAAAGAATTATGCAACACGACGCTAGTGGTCTAGAGTGGCAATCCTACCCTGGATTCCTGATTCTAGCCTGCTAGTCAGTCTACAGATCCTAGGCTAACCAAGCTTCTATGATTAGATGAAGCATGCCCTTTAAAATCTTTAAGCTCTCTCTCTCTGTCGCTCTCTGTGTCTCTCTCTTTCTGTCTCTCTCTGTGTGTCTCTCTCTGTCTCTCTCTGTGTCTCTCTCTCTGTCTCTGTCTCTCTGTCTCTCTCTCTGTCTCTCTGTCTCTCTGTCTCTCTCTCTGTCTCTCTCTCTGTCTCTCTCTCTCTCTGTGTCTCTCTGTCTCTCTCTCTCTCTCTCTCTCTCTCTCTCTCNTCTCTCTCTCTCTCTCTCTCTCTCTCTCTCTCTCTCTCTCTCTGTTTTGCTCCAACACTGAATAGCTATAGTTCTGACTCTTTCCTTCCCTGAAGCTCCTAACAGCTTATACACATCTTAATCCTCCAAATACAATGTCACTACAGATGGGAACCCTAAGTTTAAAAAGCAACCTATATGCTGTGTGCTAGCATATAGGCAGTTGGACATGGTTGAAGAGGACCCAACCATAGTGTACAGAGTCCATCAGTGGCTTCCAGCCTGGGATACCCACTACTGCACCTGGCTTTTATGTGTGTTAGAATATGTTTCTAGCAGGAACCATTGTTACATTTCCTTAGAACAATCGGTAAATGATGGTACCTTTCTATAAACAAATGATCAACCTGGCCTAGATTTAAGAAAATGTATCTCTCCTCTGAACCAATCTGATATGGATCCGCTTGCCCCATCCAAGGCCTCTGGACCCATTTTCCAACCTCCTCCCTACCTTGTCCACATAGAAGAGGATCTGGGAACAGTATGGGCTCTCTTCCCACCTCTGTACTGTAGTTCTCTTTCAAATACCACTGCAGTCCTTGGTGGGGATTATTCCCACCTTCAGCTAAATTGCTGATAGCCAGTCCCAACTTGCCTGGTAATTTTACAGCCAGTAGAACTGCAGTTCTCAACCTGTGGGTCTTGACCCTTTTGGAGGACGAACAATCTGTTCACAGAAATCGCCTAAGACCATCCTGCATATCAGGCATTTATGTTATGATTCATAACAGTAGCAAAATTACTGTTAATAAGGAGCAGTGGAAATAGTCTTATGGTTGTGGGGTCACTACAGCACGATGAACTGTATTGAAGGGTTGCAGCGTTAGGAAGGTTGAGAACCAGGTCAGTAGAGGGTTGTCTTTAATGGTGCTGCGTCTTTCCTTCTGTGTCTCATTTCCTTGATTCCCTCCGTCCACTCTCCTCTTTCCATCTCTCCCCCTTGCTTTATGTGTTTGTCAAGAATGTCTATGTATGTTTGTGGGTGTGAGTGCAGGTGCATGTGTGCCACAGCACAAGTGGGCAGGTCACTTCTTCATCATTTACTGTTGCTTGCTCCAGGCTAGCTTACTCGAGAGACTGATCCTCATGCCTCCACATCCCACCTTGACATGGGAACACTGATGTCACAGACACATGCTACTGCACCTGGCTTTTATGTGCATCCTGGAATTTTTTTTTTAATTAATTGGTTATCTTATTTATTTATATTTCAAATGTAGTCCCCCTTTCTAGTCTCCCCTCTGCAACCCCTCACCCCATCCTCCCTCCCTTTTGTCTTTAAGAGGGTGCTCCCCAACCCACCCACTCCTGCCTTACCCTTCTAGCATCCCCCTACCCTGGAGCAACAAGCCTCCACAGGACCAAGGGCCTTACCTTCCATTGATGCCAGATAAGGTCATCCTCTCCTACATATGAAGCTGGGGCCATAGACCCACTTATGTATACTCTTTGGCTGGTGGCTTAGTCCCTCGGAGCTCTGGGAATGGGGGGTACAGTTATTTTTTGGGACTATGAAAGGCTGCCTATTTTCTGGTCCAGCTAGGTTCAAACCCCAGAGGCCCAACAGATTAATCTGCAAGGGACAGAAAGCCTGTTTGCCATGCTCTCAGACATAGGCTCCCGACATGAGGATCCAACTCCATAACTCTGTCGACATCAGTCACATAGGCTGTCCAGACTCCACCCCCACAGATACCTGATAATAGCCAGATATGCTTCTTCTTATAGTAACCCTGCAACAGCAAGGTAGCCCAGCCCACTATAAAAGGAGCTGCTTGGCCCCTCCTTGAACTTTCGCCTCTCTTGCTTCTCTTGCTTTCTCTCTAGCCCTCTTGTTCCCTCTCTCCCCTTCCCTTCTCACCTCTTTCCACATGGCCATGGCCACCCTCCACCTCTCCTCTCCTCTCCTCTCCTCTCCT
>NC_034609.1:35993585-36014549 GCF_900095145.1 Mus pahari | reverse complement strand
CACTCCAGCCCCAGCCACCAGACAGCCCAAGCAGCCAGCTGAGCTGGTCAGACTCTCTTATCCCCCGTGGTAACCTGCTAGAGCTCTCCCCTACCCCCCCACACACACACACCAGGCCAGAATCCAACAGAGGGTCTGTTCTCAGCTCTTCTGTGGCACACATCAGTCTGGGTTGAGAGCAAAAACCTGTTGTCCCTGGCTCTGTGTGTATACATTGTTACAGGGGAGATTAGAGCAACTCTCTCCTGAGATATAAGATGGTTTTGACACAGCTTGCGTGATGGAGAGCCGGTGTCTGTCTGACTGCATATAGTCCAATCCCAGGGGTTATACCCTAACTCTCACCCTCCTCTTCCTTGCAGCTCTTTTTCCTTCTGCAAATTTTCCCCCTTTAGCTTCTTTACTTTGAACCGGCCTCAATCTATCACCCCGGTGACTTGAGGAGCTCTTGCCTCCAACACCTGAAGTGGCTCACTGTTCTCATAAAGCCACTTTACATGCCTGTAGGTGAGGAAGTGTGTGGCTGGTGGCTTGAGCTCTACTCCCAGATAATCAGATCTAGTTATATTTCCAACTATGAACTCTGGGACAGTGAGTTTCATAGAGGAGAATATTAGTATATAGGCAGAGATTAAGAAGGGGGAGGGAGGTAAGGGGGGGCGGCAGGAGACAGTTAAAATGGTTTCTTGGCACTTTTCCTAAAGGACAGACACGACCTAACTGTTTTGTGGCATAGTAGATCAGTTCAAGCTAGACAGATTCCCCAGAGAACAATAGACCCAAGTGCAAAATTCTATGCAATATCCACCTTGGATGAGATACAGGAATATGTTTCATAGACACATACATAGCCACTGCTGGATAGCTATAGGTCAACTTGACAGAAGCTAAAGTCATTTTAGAAGGGAGAATTTCAACTGAGAAAAATCTCACCACCAGATTGGCCTGTGGTCAAGCCTGTGGTACATTTTCCTCGTTGTTGATGGATGTGGAAGGGCTCAACTCACTTTGGGGTGGTCCCATGCCTGGGTTGGTGGTTCTGGGTACTTTAAGAAAGCAGGCTGAGCAAGCTATGAGGAGCAAGCCAGTAAGCAGCAAAGGCTCTAGGGCCACTGCATTGGTTCCTGCGTTCAGGTTCCTGCCTTGAGTTCCTGCTTGGACTTTGCTGGAGGATGGAGTAAGAGCTATAAGCTTAAATAAACCCTACCCTCCTCCAGATTGCCTTCAGTCAGGCTGCTTCTTTCACAGAAATAGAAAGCAAACTAAGACACAGGACTTTCAGGTCACTCAAAACTGTTGCTCTGTATCAGGAAAAAGATATTCCTTAAAATATCATGCCATAGCCAAGTTTACATTTGATTGAGTTCAAATTTGAGCAAAATATTGAAAGGTTAAGAAGTTTGAAAAGTGTAAATAAAAAAATTGAGAGTAGTCATAAGGAAAGTCAACCCTCGTGTGTATCTACCTGCGTGGTTTGGTTTCACAAGAGCAAGGAGATGGAACAGAACAATTTTCTCCCAATGCAGATGAATTTCAATATTTACCTGTCATCTTTGACATGGAGCTTTACAAGGAGAGCGCAAATGTCACCACAAACTCAATTAATTCACCTATTTACTCTAATCTCAGGTTTTAAAATCGATTTCTAAAGTGATATATCATATCAAATTGTTTTTTCTTCTTCTTCTTTTTTTTAACCTTTCCTTGTTTCGCAGTATAAAGAGAAAGCTGCTATTTAAATAATAGCTTTGTAGCTCTTGGGATAATTTCCCACAACTTTCCAAAAACTTGATAAAATAGATCAAGGTTTGGGGTTTTTTTTGTTTGTTTGTTTGTCTTTTAGTTTTGTTCTCGCCTCCTGAAACTGATATTCCCAGCCTGCACTGGGCTCATGATGTCTCTGACATAGTCTAATAAAGCTCTGACTCCCACAGGATGGCTTTTTCATTACCCTAGCAGTTTCCCTCTTCTCTTCCTTATAGAAAAAGAATCCCATTATTAAGTGCTTAAAATATTCAAGGCTCTAAGAGGGAGACGCTCTCAGTTCCAGAGATTAATAATAACAATAAGAGATAAAACAATGGAAGATGAGAGTTCAAAGCCAAACAGAAATTTCATATGCAGCATCGAAGTTAGACCCAATCTCTTTTACACACGTGTCTCCGATTTATAAACCCCAGTCCATACACTATGACCTTGTGGTTTTGTGATGCTTTTTTTTTTTTGATTTCATGGCCATAGCTGCTTCTGGTCAAAGGACCTCGTAGAAGATTGAATCTCTTCTAACACATAGTCTCCTCAGTCACCCAAAGGATTAGTGCTCATAAATGTTGGTCAAAGTCCTAAGATGCACATAATAATATGAAGAGATAATTTTAGACAATACCAGCCTCTGGGTGAGATACACAATGGCAATTGGGAGTATTGGTGGTTACAGCCAAGTTGTACAATTTGTCGTTTCTATGATATTATGCAAATGTCAAATGGGTAACCTAGTCTCAATACAGACATGCCACCAGGCTTTGGATCTGAAATAAGTAATCACAGAAATATTTCCTCATGCTTAACCAACCAGGGAACTTTCCAGGTCTATCCTAACTCACGTCGGCAATGAGCACAGACTTTCAATCTCTAAGGAATCGGCAGCTTTAATTAAGACATGAGTGTACTTTTTAATAAAGGCAGATGCATAGTCTGAATTCTAGCCAGTAGTATTTGGGCATTCAGTTTTGTCAAGGGTATAACTTGGAACAAAGGCCAGTATCTAAGGAGAGTGAAACAGAATGAAAAATATATTCATGAGTCTGAAACACAGTCGATGGTTATAGAAGGCATGCAACAAAAATCTAGAGGGACTTCCTGGAAATGGAAATAGCACTATTGCAGATGTCACTGGAAACAAACAAGACCCCAGGGAGAGTCGCATGCCTATTGGAAAAGTAATGGTGGGGAGAAGGATTGACAAGCTAGTGGCTTCATTGTGGCTGCGAAGCCCTGGGCGAGTAGGATGGGTTGATGCTTGTCTGGAAACTTTGCCTTCGAAGTCAATAAAGACCCTGACAAGAAGTTTGGGAGTGCAGCGGACTTTGGTAAGTGTCTGGTGAGCTGACATTAAGCATCCAAGATCTGCAGTGTGATGCTCAAGGAACAGGCTCCTAGGACATTCCAGGTTGAGAGTTGGACAGAGCCTCTAAGTCTGCCTGCCAAGTGAAACATTTCAATAAAACCCAGTCGCATGCTGCTCTTCGCACACCGAGAGCCTATGACAACCCCAACCCAGAAGTGACAGCAGATGTGTGCTAATCCACGTATCGACTCTTCCACCTGGTCCTCAGCAGTGAGTTCCGGAGCTCGTGTGCCAGACATTTGATGAGGCACGGCAATGCTACTTCTCCACATAGAAATCAAATGGAGGCTCTGAATGACAGCCTGGATTTGGTAAATAACAAAAGGCCTGATGCATAGAGTTCACAATATTCTACTTGGTTAGACAAGAGTGTGTCTAAAAAATACTTACACCAAAGATTGAGATGTCTACATGGGTTCCCTCTTTTGAAGATATACTATTTATTTAGGTGCTTGGATGGAAGATTGTGTGCAGGTGAGTACAGGTGCCCACAGAGGCCAAAAGAGGACAATGGACTCCCTAGAGCTGAAGTTAAAGGTGGTTGTAAGCCATGGGGGCTAGGAAGAAAGCTCCAGTCCTATGAAAAGCTAGCAACTGCCCTTCACTACTGAGCCATCTCTCCAGTAGCTAAATTCCCTTCTTCTAGACATCAATAGATTACTATTGGTGGTAGGGTGATGATCAGCAGTTGGGACCACTGGCTAACTGCAAAGGACCTAGGTTTAGGTGACTCAGAACCATCCATACTCCAGTTCCAGGGGATCTCTCATGTTCTTCTGGACTCCATGAGCACTAAAACACATGGTACATACACAGATACATTGGTAAAGCATTCATACACAAAAAATAAATTACATAAATACTTACAAATCAATAAGACTTCTCTTGCTAGCTCACATACTCATAAATACTAGTAGGAAGATTGGAAGCTGAAGGTAAACTATCAGTGCCCACTGGTTATCAAGAGTCCACATGGGGATGACTATCTTAAATCTCTTCTTCAGTATCCAAATGTGGATCTACCATCTTTATAAATAGAAGCCCAGGAGGAAGTTAATAACCCTGTATTCCCTCCAGTGGGACATTAAGGACAGATGAAAGAAAAGACTCTACTGGAGGCCAATTTGGTGAGCCAATGAACTTCTGGGAGCTTACACATGGAAGAACAAGTGAGGAATTACATACAAGAACATGGGTAATGAAAAAAAAAAACAAAAAACAGACAGGTCATTGGAAGGCCCCACACATGCATTTGCAAGAGGTTCCTAAAAGCTGCCTGGCCTCTTAATCTACATACTCAGCTACATGTCTAGACCACATGCTTCTGGAAGGCAAGAGGGACTGGGTCTGGAATCCCAGCTGAGGGTCTGATGATTCTCCAGCCCCTCCTAATATGAGGACTCTTGACAATGCCAGTGCCGTCATCAGAGGTGTAGCTGTCACTGTCCTGTCTGGCTTATTTCATTCTCATGACTAGGTTATCTCTTCTCCATGGTTTGATGGCATGGCCGTGTTGAGCTCAGAGGAGGCTAAGCTATACAATGATAAGCAAGACGCAAGTCGTTTGAAAACGAAAGGAAAGAGAGGTCTCTCCATAGGTTCCAACCTCAGTCTGTTCACAAAAGATGAGGTGGGGTGAGGTTTCGGGGAAGCATTTTGTGCCGGCCTCAACACTATCTTCTTTGACATGGGCTGGTGGACCAGCTCTTAGAACACAAGAACATTACAGGCTCGTGTTCCAATGACTTCCCTCATGATATTGGTTAGTAAGGCATTTAGTCAGATATTGGTAGGCACGGAGGACATTGAGGATGGACTCCCCCTCCCCCCCCACCCCCTCACACACAATCAGCTGTGTATTAAAAACTTGTAGCTTTAAGCTGCAGAGCTCTGATTACTGTACATGAGAACTAGGTAAGAGCTGCTGGAGAGATGTCTCCATGGTTAAGAGCACCGACTGCTCTTCCAGAGGACCCAGGGTCAGTTCTCAGCAACCACATGGTGGCTTCACAAGTGTCTATAACTGTTCTACATGAAACAGGCACACATGCAAGCAAAACAGCCATACACATAAAATAAACTAAAAGTAGTGAGAGCTGAGTCACAACTCTGGCTCCAGACAGAAAGATGGTGCTTACCCTGTCTTGCCAACCCTAAAGATCTTCATACTACTTAGGGGAGATTTGGGTGTGAAGAACAGAGACATGCCAATGTGCACTTTCTTCAGAATTAATTTATGTGGGTATATCAATCATATTCATGGAAAAAAAAGACCCTTCATAGAAAATTGCTTTCTTCTGGAAACTTCATAAAGAACAAAGCCTACCTACAAGGCAGATTGGCACAATGGACCCTTTGAACTTGAGAATATACTCCAAGGCAGTGGTCTCTTTGTCCATTGTCCACTCTCACCTCTTGAGTGTGCCCCCCAACTCACTATTCAGTAAACTCTACATAGCCTCTACATTAGCCTCTTCACCTCCTGTGGATTCTTTCTATGGATCTCACAGAGTGGGGAGCTGAAAGGTAGAGAGCAAGCTCCGAGCATTAGATTAGACCTGCTGGTAGAAGGAGCTGGTATTTTACCCATTCTTGGTGTGCCTCGGTCAATGTGTCCATAGTGACCAATTTTTTACAAGATCTCAGCCCATTGGTTATCCCCCACCTCATGGCCCTCTATAGCAGAGCCTTTGACAGAGCTCAGATTCTAACTGGACAATGCTAGGCTCACAGCTCTGGAAATACCCCTTGCTCCTTCTGCCTCCTGCTCTAGGGCCTATAGCATCATCCTGCTGATGCTAAATTCAGAGTCCTTCACCATTTCATGCTTGGCAGCTTGGCTTTTCCATCACCTGTAACCAATTTTCTATAATGACTTCCTAGTTTCAGATGCCTGAGTGGATCTCTGGTTTCCTGACTGGGCACTGACTCAGAGGACAACTTAGGATCAGAACTAAGGCTTTTCCTTCTTCCTACACTGTCATAATATGGTCAAAGATTAGACAGCCATCTGGCTACCACATAACTAAAGGAACAGGTATGCTTAAAGTGCAACTAAAATAAATAATGAGAATTTCTCTGTAATAGTTCATTTTGATTATTTCCACTCATTTTTTAATGTCAATGAATGTTGCACGATATTAAACAAATTAAGGAGCATTCGTTTTATCATTGCTGTGACTAGCTATATGACAGAAAGTCCTTAAGGGATGAAATATATATTTTGCTCATGGTTTCAGTGATTCCTGTTTGTGCTGTGTGTCTGGCTCTGAGGAGGCAGAACCTTTGGTTGGAGGGGGTCTTGCTTCATGGAGGGTCAGGTATGGAGTGAGCTAGGAACAAGCATACCACAGAACACATCTCGAGTGACTCAGTCTGCCAGTTAGGCCCTACTTCCTGAGTCTTCCAGAACTTCCACCACCTGGGTATCCACACAGGAGCTATGTGTGGGTGAACTTGTAATCTAAGTTTCTGAGGAAAAAAAGAATGTCAAAAAAAAAAAAAAAGAATGTCAAAGGATTCCATCCTGCGGATTTTCCAGACAAAACTAGCATTGGAGTGTCACTCAAGTCAGAGTTAAGATCAGCCAGAACCATTGTGAGGTGAGCTTCATTCAGCTTGCTAAGAACTTGAACAATGAGGCAGAAGAATTGAGTTCACAGCATCTTTCTCTCTCTCTCTCTCTCTCTCTCTCTCTCTCTCTCTCTCCCTCTCTCTCTCTCTCTCCCCTTCCCTGCCCCCAACTCCATTTTTGTTTTTGCCTAAAAACCATCCCCTCTCCTGATTTTTTGGGACTTGAGACTCAGGCTCCCTCCCACCACCAACTTCGCAGATTTTCCAGTCTGGAGTCACAGACCATGATCTACCTCAGCCCCCATAGTTGAATAAGCTTATTCTCTTCACAGTGACTGTTTCTCTTGAATACTTTACGGCTTGCTATGTTTTCTTCCCTCCATCTCCTTTCTTTTTTTTTTTGCTTCCTGCTAGCTTTAACCCATTTGACATTATTTATAAATCTAATCCTTACTTACTCTTTCAATGAGAAAATATATGTTCTTATCATAGTCTCTGAATAATCTGTGATATTAGGTGGCACCTCACCTCCAGTTTCAGCATCAGTCTCAGAAACCAGAAAATATATTCTTGTATCACTTATTTTTAAGGTGCATGTAATATTCTATCCCAGAGGTGGTGCTGTAATTTACATAAGTCAATGATCCGCTGCTAGGAATCAATATTATGGTGCTACTATTTAGCTTGCTCTCTATATAGTACTATGAGTTAGATGCTGTAGTTCAAGGGGAAATGGTTGCCCTAAATGCCTAACTGTTCAAATTTTAAAATATAGTATTTTGGGATGTCACACATTCTCATGCATTCCAATCTTTTAGAATGCATTGTGTCAATTTTAATAAAGACAAAGGTACTTTTGTATAATTACATGCTACTGTTTCTTTTTATAAGTTGCCTACTTGTAACTTTACCACTTAAAAATAGAAAACTTAAAAATAGAAAATTAAAGCTTTATTTTTGTCATTAGTTTTTAGACTATTTCATGCCTGTGCAATAAGATAAAATCTTTTATTATATTATGTGTATGGACCCATAAGAAAATTTCGTATAATAACAGAAATGTTCCATAGCGGAACTGGTAGACTAACACAGCTGTTCTAACATAGCTATGCAGAGCCTTAAATGTGGCTGATGTGAGCTGATGCAACCTCATTCATTAATTCTTTCCTGGTGCTTGGGATTGAACCCAGGTCCTCCCTCACATTTGACACACTCTATCCCTCAGCTATCTTCTTTGCTGGGGTTTCTAAATGTTTACTTCATATTAATTAATTTTATTAAAGTAAGCATGTGGTTAGTGGCTAGTATATTAAATAACCTAGCTTTGGAATGTAAAGAAACTGGTCTTTGTCACTGGAAGAACAGAGTTAACATTCAGTAAATAGTTTTTTTCCTTGGTCTTCATCTTTAGGCAACTCCTCACAACACTAACTTCGGGAACATTTAGGTGTGTGCTGGACCTCAGATGATTCTCCACCCGCTGCTGTGCTTTTAGACTATTAAAGATCTGTTGCTCATTCTCAAATGTACCCAGTGACCTAAATTCCCCCCCTGCTTTTCTGCCAATTGGAGTGACCTCGCTGTAGGTTCTAAACCACAAATGCCCCATGCTCAAACCTCCACTCAGTCTCCGGGGAGATCCCAACAGGAATATTTAGGAACCGGAGACTTGACTGGGAATCAGTGGCTTCTACTTGGCTGTCCTTTGTCCTACGTCCACTTGGGCTTGTCCATGGAGAATGCTCCTGCTGAGCACGATGTGCCGTTGCCTGTCCCTCCTCACTGTTTAAATCTAAGTGAACCTGTGGCTGCATGAAGCCTATTCAACCAAAGCCAGCCAGAATGTCAAACCTAACCCAACGTGGCTGCTGCGTGTGAATCAGGGTGGGCAGAGCTACCTGGTACACTTCCCCACAGACTCTTGGGCTTACTGCCTTTGTTTAAT
Source organism: Mus pahari (assembly GCF_900095145.1). Classification (NCBI taxonomy): domain Eukaryota; kingdom Metazoa; phylum Chordata; class Mammalia; order Rodentia; family Muridae; genus Mus; species Mus pahari. Next base: position 36,005,904 of record NC_034609.1, on the reverse strand, counting down.
TGTTCATGCAGATCTCTAAATACTGTATATTCTTACATCTTGCTCTATACTATCCAAATTTAGTTCTATCATGTAGCAGGAAAAGCCAAATCTAGGATTACATGTTCATCTGTATACTGCTCTGTATTTCCTTCTTATGATTTCCCTTGTATATAAATAGCATAACCTATTTAATTAGTTATCAAGAACCAATTTTGTTTCAAAAAGTTACTGTTTTCCTAGAAGGTTACAGCTTATCTAGGTCCATATTGACTGATTCATGTTTGCCTGGTGAATGTCTTCACATTTAGTGTGTGTGTGTGTGTGTGTGTGTGTGTGTGTGTGTGTGTGTGTTATGACTATGAATACACACATGCCCTGGCATACACGTAGAGGTCATAGGACAACTTGAAGGAATATGTTCTCCCCTTTTATCAGGTAAACACTGAGGATTGAACTCAGGTCACCAACCTTTGCAGCAGGTCTCATTACCCAATGAACCACCTTGTTGGTCCTCGTATATTTTCCGTCTGTCTTACTGAAACCGTTAAGTATATATTTGGACTTGATGGTGACTTTTCTTCATCGTTATCTATGATGCTTTACTATAATAATATCAATGTGCTCTAGGACATTCCATCTTTTCTTAACTGAGAGCCTCCTTGCTGCCATTATTTGGTTAATTAGTGTAGTTAATTTCTAGTGTCATTTTTCTATATGAAATTTGGAATGATCTCAGTTGGGGAAATATTTTAGGTAGAGGGTGTAACTGTCTACTCTGTATGTACAGTGAGCAGAACTGTAGCATGTTCTGTTCAAAAGAAGATGTACCTTGCATGCCATTGTCATCTCTTACATCATTTAGTACCATTGTGTATCATACTTATTTTATTTATATATAATATATTAATATATTTTATATTGTAATTATTTCCTTGATATTTATTCATTTTAGTGCTTAGGTTATACATGCAAACCAAACATGGTGCCTCATGACTATTATCCCAGCACATAGGAGGGAATTGTCACAAGTTGCAGGCTAAGCTTGAGCTACAAAGACTCTGTCTCAAATAAATAAAAAACAAATAGAAAAATATGGACTGCATACTCTTTTCATATTGCCTACCTACTTATATGTTCATACATAAAAAGACAAATTATCTGGGTGGTGGTGGTGGTACACACCTTTAATCCCAGCACTTGGGAGGCAAAGGTAGGCGGATCTTTGAAAGCCAACCTAGGGTACAAAGAGACTTCCAGGACAGCCAGTGCTGCATAGAGAAACCTTGTCTCATAAAAAAGAAGAGGAGGAAGAGGAAGATAAATTAATGATTTTAAAATTAATTTTATTATTACATTACTTTGCTATCTTAAACTAAACAATCAGATGATGTTCTTAGAATAAAACATATAGGTGTTCTTATAAAAAATATAAGGATGTCAGATCTAAATCTTAATGCCCCCATTCTGATTTATGCAGTTTTTATCCTTTTCTCTAATGAAATCATATTTGATGACTTTGAAAATCAAAGATGGAAAACTAGCAAAGAGAGGGTAAGGTAGTCACTCTCCCTAGGTCAAATGAAGTAATGAAAACACAAATTGCTTCCAAGAGGGGAAAAATGCCAAGCAGAGCCACCTGGGGCTGGAGAATGAAAAAAGCCAGAGGCAGACATCTGACACATTGCATCAGAGCAACAATGAGAGGACAGAAGGGGTGGGGGTGGGTACTGCCATCACTGAACTGTCCTGTGGTCAAACAAGAGACAAGAGTCACCATGCTTTGCAGGCTTGTTATTCTCTGATCAATGATTTCAGGATGCTCTTGATGGAGCATACACTTTGAGAGGGTACCAAATCAAGCCTCCTGCTTACTCTAATCATTCTTCAAACACATGTTATTTCCTTGCTGAGAGACAGATGGATCCGAGGAAGGTTAAACAAATACCATTTGTCTTATGTCACTGTATTTGCTTATTAATGGCTTATAGGGGGTGTTAAACATTCCTGGTGTACTATATATATATATATATATATATATATATATATATATATATTTACAAAATTCTGATCATTTGTGCCTCCTAGAAGTTTATAAGAAGAGCTGATACAGCAAGCTGCAGAAGGGGAACAAAATTCAAGGGTTAAAGTAGACCTGAGCACTGAGCAGAGAAGTTGCCTAGCAATCGCTGCCCCACCTCAGACTCATGGCTAAAACCACATCAGAGACTACAGAACCCCTTATGCCTTGTTGGATAATGGTAACCAGATTATTCTCTCCCATTCTGTAAGATACACTTTCAGTCCACTAACAACCTCCTCCACCAAGAGAAGGTTTTTTTACTTCAATTTATTTATATGTGTCTATTTATTTCATGCCTATGACTTTATTTCATACCTTAAGAAATCATTCCCCCTCTAAATCAATGTGATGGGTTTTACACACACACACACACACACACACACACACACACACACACCACCATATAGTCTCTCTTCTGGCAGTTCTGTTGGTATGGGGCTTGATGTTTCAGGCATTATTCCATTTTAATTTTATTTTTTGTGGTATGAGATAAAAGCCCAATTTCCATATTTTTTAAAAGGTTTTATTCTACTTTTAATCATATGTATGGGTATGCCCTTTTGTGGGTGTGGACACATGGGTGTGGACAAGAGTCATGGTTGTGAATGAACAGACCCTCTGGAGCAAGAATTACAAGCAGTTGTAAGTCACTTAACAGATTGGTAGGAACCAATCTTAGGTCGTCTGGAAGAGCAATACATGCTCTCAACTGCTGAGTCATCTCTACAGACCCCTAGTTTGACTATTTTGTGTGTCCATATCCGGTGTCCCAGGACCATTTGTATCCCCCATTGTAGACCCTGATCTTCTTGTGATACCACAGTTCACCGTAAGTACATGGCTTTATTCCTGGATTCTGGTCTGTTCCATTCCCTATATGTCTTTATGTATTTCAATATCACACTGGTTCAATTCCTGGAGCCTTATATTATGTTTTGAATCAGGAAGGGTGGTGCATCCAGCTTTGTTAAGCAGGGTCCTTTAAGGTTCCAGTGTGAATTCTACAATTTTTAACTATCTTTGGTAAAATATGCACTTGGGAACTTGGTAGAAATTACATAGAATGTGTAGATTATGTTCAACATTGTGTGTGGACATTGTGAAAATGTCAAATATTATCATCTATATACACCTTTTTTATTCATTTCTCTCTTCATTGATTCTTCAGGAATGTTTTAACAGCTTTCAGTATACAGTCCCCTTTTTCCTTTCATTAAATCTATTTTAAGTATTTTATTCATTTTGATTTTAGTAAATGAGATGCTTTACTGTTGATGATAATGACCTTCACTTTACGCTGGTCATTGTCAGTGAACAGAGACTAAGTACAAACTACTCATGATGGTTCAAATGTATAATCCTGACCTTCTGGATGCTGAGACAGGAGGATGGTAAATTGGAGGCTAGCCTGGGCTATGTTCTGAGACTCTGTATCAAAAACTTTTTAAAAGATACTAAGTATATAACAAAAGTATAATAAAGACACATGAAGACTTCCTTAAACACCTCAGTGTTTAAGGTAATCCACATTCACTTATCTGGAGCATACACAAGCCTCAACAATGTTAGCCATCAAGAAGAAAAACGCAAAGCAAATCCACAATTAGATTCCAACTGGCACCCATTAGGATGTTGTTGTAAACCAAACGGAGACAGAAGCAATGGCAAAGATCTACAGACCTTGGGATCCTTGAATATCATTGGGATCTTTCTACAATGAGGATTCCAAATGGTGCAGGGTGCTATGGAAAACAATGTATAACACGGAGGTTCCTCCAAAGGTTTCAGGTAGAAATACCATGTGGCCCAGCAAGCCTACTCCCAAGTACTAATCCACAAGAATAGATATCAAGGGCATAAAGAAAAGGCTATGTTGCATTTAAGGCAGCAATATTCACATCAAGGTACTGAGGAAACAACCAACCTTAAGTATCCGTAGATATATTAATGGATACCATGGGAAGGTCAAAGATGACGGGGAGGGGTACTGAGAAGACAAACTTTGAGACTTAACATGATCACTGCACTAATGAGCTCATACCAGCTAAAGTTACCTGCACAAGATCTGCATAAGATCAAACCAGCTAAAATTTTGGCATAAATGGGGGAGGAGACCTCCAGGCCCTACCCCTTACTGAGAAGTTGTTATTGGAAGGAGACAGGTGCTGGGGGAAAGCGTCATTTATTTTGAATTTGTAGCCACTGGAAAATTTCCCATGTCTCAGTGGACACACACACACACACACAGAGAGAGAGAGAGAGAGAGAGAGAGAGAGAGAGAGAGAGAGAGAGAGAGAGAGATCCCTGAGATGCATTAATTGGACGGAGTTTTAAAAAAAAAAAAAGAGTATATGAAGTTGGGGAGGGATTTGGGGTGCTTTGGAGGGAGCTGGGAACAGGAATACAGGGGTGGTGTCACGTTTCATTGCATCCATCTATGAAATTCCTAAGAACAATGAAAAATTAATATTTTAAAAACTACAAGAAAAGAGTTTTTATCCTAAAATAGATGAAGCTATGAAGAAGTAGAATGACTAAACTAAGCTATCCCTGGGACAAATACCATGTGATGGCCCTTATCTGAACAGCCTGAAGTGGTCCTTCGGAAGTGAGAGACCGGAGAAGACTAGGCCCTGCTCCACGGGTAGAATGCTAGAGTGACAAAACTGATTAACCCCAAAGAGCAGCTGTTCTGCACAGTGATTATAATGAACAATACTTCACTGCACACTTAAAACTTTGTTAAGAGGATAAATTTCACATTAATTGTCCTAACCACAATTTTAAAAGAAAAGCCCAACCACCTTTTCACCACAGAATGCTAGGTTAATCACTGCAAAGGGCGGAGAATTCATACTTTTCTGGAAATATAAGAGAGAAACTTCCTGCAGATACAGGCTAATCATGTAGGTTTTAATTAAAAACAACTCTGTGGAGCTAGTGTCCGGGAGAGCAAAGAAGCTTGAGGTGCCAAAAGGCATCAGTCAGGGGCTGCAGTGCCTGCAGGTGACAACTGGATGTGTTGGAACACACGGGGCGGCCATAGTACACCTGTACTCTGCACTGCCACAGGGGTCTCAGCAGGGTTAGGTCACTAGAATAAGGACTTAGCACAGGGAAAGGTTTAGAGGAAATGCCACTTCGAAGGAGGACACACCCATCTAGGTTTTCACAATGTCCTTCGTCCCTGGGGCCACTTATTAATTTGACATGAAAGAGTCATGCTTAAAAAAAATTTTAAAAATAAAATAAAAAAACTAAAAATAAAAAGGTTTTGCCAGTGTCTCCATCTTGTCTGACTCACGGAGTTGCCATGGCAATAATTCACAGTGATTATAATGGCTTCAATATTTTGTGACAAATGGTATTCGGTGTAACTGACTACATTAGTCATGAGGTTGTCTGTGTTTTCCACCCAGAACCATGACACTGCTCATTCAGAGACAAAGGGATGGGGCTGGAGGGAAGCCTCAGCTTCCGAGAGGACTTGCTGTTGTTGCAAAGAAACCAGAGACTGATTCCCAGCAGCCGCATCTGGCAGGCCACAGCTGTTTGTAACTCCAGCTCTAAGAGATCAGACAATGTTCTCTTCTGCCCTCCAGGGGCTCCTATGCATGCATGACATACATTCATATAGATGTACACGCACACACACACACACACACACACAGAGAGAGAGAGAGAGAGAGAGAGAGAGAGAGAGAGAGAATAAATTAAAATATAAAAAATGAGAGTGAGAAATGAAGATAGGCTAATTTTAGAACTCAGTGACGATAAGAGATGTGTGGTCAACTCACATCTTTAATCCCTTGGGAGGCAGAGGCTAGGGGGTCTCTGTAAGCTGGAAGCTGGCCTGATGTATGTACTGAGTTCCAGACCAAACAGTTACATAATGAGACTATTTCAATAAAAAGAAGGAAAAGGAGAAAGAAAAGAAAAAGAAAGAAGGAAGGGAGGGAGGGTGGGAGAAAGGGAGGGAAGGAGGAGAGGAGGGAGGGAAGGAGGAAGCAAGGAAGGAAGGAGGGAGGGAGGAAGGGAAAGAAAGAAAAACTAAAGAGAGGAAGGAAGAAAGAAAATATTTTAAAATACTTTATTTGAAAAAGATATTTTTGAAGTTCACAAAAAATCATTAAAAAGCATTATTTTCCTGCTCATGGGGGCCACTCTCCTTATCCTGGTCAGTTAGTTCAGTTTGGTTAAAGCTTAGTGCTAACAATGTCAAGATTTTAGATTCCATTTCATCCGAGCTAGTTGTCGCTGGTGACTCTAAACGGAAGAAGCTCCAGTAACACACTTTCTGGTTGGTGAGTCTCAAAAGACCTTAAAAGATGTTCATCTTTCCTCACTTCGAACCACCAAGTCTCTGTTCAGGCTTAAATGTTTGTTTTATGGAGAGATAACTCAAAAGTTAAGAGCATCGGCTACTCTTCCAGTGGGCTGAGTTCAGTTATCAGCACCCACACTGTAGCTACCAAACACCTGCCACTCCAGCTCCTGGGGATCTGTTGCCTGCATCAGTCCTCCATTGGATACATGTGGTACACATAAACTCACACATATGTATGTGTGTGTGTATGTATGTATGTATGTATGTATCATGTATAATTTTTAAGGGACTGGAGAGATAGCTCAGCAGTTAAGAATACATATTGTTCTTCCAGAAGACCCAACTCCAGACCCTAATAGCAGTCAGTCTACAACTGCCTTTATCTAAAGCTCCAAACAGTCTACCACCCTCTTGTGGCCTCTGTAGGGACTGCATGCATGTGCAACAGGCACACTTACACAAAATGTTCTTAAATATAAATCTTTTTAAAAGCTTCTCTGCCAGGCAGTGGTGGCACACGCCTTTAATCCCAGCACTTGAGAGGCAGAGGCAGATGGATTTCTGAGTTCGAGGCCAGCCTGGTCTACAGAGTGAGTTCCAGGACAGCCAGGGCTATACAGAGAAATCCTGTCTCGAAAAAAACCAAAAAAAAAAAAAAAGCTTCTTTTGTATATAACAATTACATTTACTAAAACCATCTAGAAAACTGGTCCCACCCATTTCTGATAGGTGTAGTAAGCAGAAAAAATTGGGTAATTACAAAAAAATTGGAGAATTTGACTGTAGTTTTTTTTTCCTCATTGCCTTACGAAAAATGTCTAAGATGTTGGTTTCATATTTCTGCAATTGTTCTTAAATGAGTGAAAATTATACCTTGCATTTAACTTTTCATTACTTGCAATACACTAGCTGAAAAGAATCTTTGCATCCTGAAAATGCTGAGGGACTTGATTTTGTCCGCAATTTAAGGGGACAATTTTAGTGGCCCACACTTTCTAAATTTTCATAAAATATTTATGTACCATCCAGCCAAGCAATTTAGAGAAATTATATCTGATGGGCATTAAACTATGAATTTTATTCTGAAGAAATATTTTAGTGTGTTTTTATGGAGCATGTTGATTTTATTGAAATCTGATATATATATATATATATATATATATATATATATATATATATATACCTGTAACACAGTTGCTGTGAGAATTATATTTTGTTTCATATAGTGTATAATACACACACCTAATATAACAAGAACATTATCTGGCACACAATGAATAAGAAATTCTAGGTAGATGTTAGGGGACAAATGAAAATTCTAATTTCTCATGTCTTTCTTTATTGGGCTTGCTTAGTTAGACAATACTGTGCAATAGAACCTTCTATAATGATCCTGTTCTACAGTAGCCACAAGCCTACACAGAACTATTGAGAGTTTCAGAAACTGAACTTTAAATTTATAGTCACAGAAAATGAACAGAGGGCCAAACAGGTTAAGACAAGTGGATTGGTTCATATATCTATCATATGCCTATATATATCAAAATGTCTTCTAATTCTTCTAAATGATTCTTTGTAAGAGCAGAGAGAATGTTGTTAGTTCTTCTGGGTGTTGAGAAGACATTCCTCCTTCTGAAGACAGAGGTCAACAGAAAGAAGTGAAGAACTCTTACTTGGGTGTTTCACAGCATGTTGGAAGGTTTTATTGGTTTGCTTTATTATATTTTTTCTAAAGCAATAACACTTGTCTTCCTTCCTCTTCCTACCACAAACTTGTATAATGCCTTATGCATTTCTTTACTTTCTCTCATAGATTTATTTGTAACATCCGAAACAGACTGTAAAGCCATTAAAGGAAATTGGCACTTTTGTATAATTGGCATACATCCCATAATAGCTAGAAAAAAAACTGAAGAAAAACCTCAAAAACCAACTTAGGAAATGTGCATTTGTAGAACGGCAAAAGGTTAAGTTCCTTACTGTGTATATAAATTCAAGATTGTTCTTCTACTTAAAAAGCTTAAGTTGCAATAGTTTGAGTACTTCTAGGTGGAAAATTCAAGAGCCAGGGCATTAAGCACCCTCACTTCCCCTGCCTTGGCAACCACAGAATCTCAGACAAGGACAAGGCTCCACTAGAGTGCTTAGGAGAAAGATAAAATAATTATTGGGGGGAAGGGGTAGAGAACATGGCAGCCTGTCTGTGACCAGCAAAGACAGATATAAATATACAAATTTAATTATGTAACAACAAATAAAAAGTATTGATATTAAATGTAGATTGAGATAGATGATACACAGACAGATAGTCAGGTTAGACAGATGATAGATAGATAGATAGATAGATAGATAGATAGATAGATAGATAGATAGATAGATAGATAGACAGATGGATAGATTGATAGACAAGCAGATAGGTGATGGACAGATAGATAGATGGATGGACGGATAGATGGATGGACGGATGGATAGGTTGACGGATGGATGGATGGATGGACAGATTAGATAAATGATAGAAATATGGACAGACAGATGAGAGAAGCTCAAAGATAGAGTTGATGTATACAGGAGAGAATCAATATTACTTAGAATAATGAGAAGAATATACGACAAAATGTTTCATTCATATATTCATTCATTCATTCAATATCTGTCTGCAACATTCCAGGCACTGTTGGGCTTGGAAGGTGTTTGGGTAAGTCTGAGAGTTACAGAGTTTGCTAACAGGCAACTCACACTCAAGATGGAAAGCCTATGAAAAGGTCGGCAGATTACAACGTGGTCTAGAGACCAATGTTGCCTTAACAGTTTTGTGTTAGATACTGTCTTTTGCTCTCTGCGGTTTAGATTAGAAAGTAAAAATGTGTCACTGCCATTTCACCCTGAAAACCTCACCTTGAACAATGCCAAATAAGGAAATAGCAATGCCTACATGTCACCTTCCCCATGTCTAATAAACAGAAACACATCATGTTCGCAATATAAAAAGAAAGCCCAAACCATACATTTTAATTAGTGCAGCTAAATACTAGCAGGCAGTAACCACTACTTACCCAGTTTAAGACAATGCTTAATTTAAAAAAAAAGAGTAAAAGATCCAAACATCTAGTTAAAGTAAAGACCTCATTAAGCTTTGGCATTATTGGTTCATCGTTACTATTACTTTTGGCCTTCGCGTGAGTGCTTCCCATGGAATTAACTGAGTTGCAGTACCCAGTTGTGTAGCATTTGATTTCCCACTCTTACAAGGGGCTTCAGCTTGTTTTGTATTTTTAAAGCAGGTTTTCTAATTATTATTATTAACAATAATAATGATAATAAAATGCTCTCTTTCATACGAGAAGGGGGGGAGATGGGGGAGGGACTGTGGGAGGGGGTATCAGGAGTGGGGTCAACAATTGGGATGTAAAATGAAGAAAAAGCAAAACCGCTCACAAGCAACTGCTTCCATCCTACTGTTCTCTCTACAGAAAGGATTATGGGTACTTCTTCTCAATACAGTTTTTATCAATAAACACACATCTAATGACTACAAGGAGCTTCCCAGACACAGAGGTGAGCAAATCACAGTCCATTTTTTTTTTCAATGAGTTTATAATGTGTAACTAATTTCAAAAAGTTTGAAAAGAGCAGCTACCGACAGGTCAAAGAAAATGATCATCACGTGCCCAAACAAGCTTCCAAATTACCCGTGTGCTAGGATGCTTCATTAAGTTACTCATTTTCTCAGATTCCAGCAGCTCAGCTGGGGGACAGGGCCGGGGGCCACGGGAGAACAATTTTTTGATTGCAGTATGTCATCCCTGGCTCACATAAGAGCCAAAACATGCTTCTATACTGACAAAGAATTCATTTCTCTTTATCATCAAGCAAACTTCCTTTAGCTTCTTCTACCAGGGGATTTGCAGGCATGGCAACAAAGAAAAAAAAAAATCACTTCGCTTTATCACAACCCACCTCTTTCCTGCTCTCAGTCTTATAGAGCTGCCAAAATACTCCATCGACATACTCTTTAATGGGGTGTGTGTGTGTGTGTGTATGCAATTGATATATGTAACACTATAAATCACACACACACACACACACACACACACACACACACACACACGTATACACATCCCTACAACTTCAGACATAGCTTATTCAAGAGAAAAAGTTCTAGAAATCTCAGTCACTAGACCAAATAAAATAAATACTTTTGAATGGTTTCGCAAACAATATAAAAGTGTCATGTTATCTTACAAACATAAATTTTTATACAAGTCTAACTTTTTGTGTTTCCACGTGGTTCAGTGGACTCGCGGGACTTTTTCACCTTCTCAGGAATTTGCGCTTAATATTTTCATAGATTTAGCCATGAATAGTTTCCCTTAAGAGATGGTATCAGGGTCACCCTGAGTGTTCAATGGTCACTTTATATAAGAGACTGATTAACAAGCCCCAGGAATGGATACACTTCTCATCCCAAGAGCCCATGTCTTTAATGAAGGAAACATACCCGGATGCTGTCTTCTTGTCTATACTGCTTCCAGTTCCTTCCACTATCACTGAACATCAGGAGATAGCTGGTCACCCAGTTGGAGCTCCCATATCCACCTTGGGTGGCCACAGACGTGACTTCCATCCTCTCTCCAAGGTCAATCTGCAGCCACTGGTATTTGTTGGACACAAGTGGGGACCAGCCACCAGCCCCTTTAGCAAAAAAAATAGAAGAACATTGGGAAAGAAGGAATTAAAAATCCACAAATGAAATGGAAATGCCAGTAGACTGTATGAGATTCAGAACGACTTCCAGGATATGAAACACCCTGTAATTATAGCAAAACATAGGCAAGCAGAAACAGAGTAGTCAAGGCTAGACATGTGCCACTTGTGTTCATTTAGAGGCATTTAGAATTTTCTAAGCACTGGAGAGAAATAGGAGGTCTCACTGAATATTTTTAAATGTTTTCTGTGGAAGGCCATGCCATCATTTCCTGCCGGAGTGTGTATTGTCCCCAGGCATGGCTGGGTAATGGTGTGTGGCCTTTGATCTCTCGCTGCCCAGAGACCAAACAAAAAGAAGAAAGTTTGGTGTTGGCAGGTCTTTGGTTGCACCAAACCATGACTGAGCTTTGTCATGGTTTGGTGCACTGTTGAATGGTTAAATAACAAAGATGGCCAAGGTGTTTGCAGACTCGTGAGAGGAGCAGATATCGAAAAGCATGGTTGAAACATAACGACAAACTCATCGATGGTAAGACATTGTACAGGGAACCATAACATAAGAAAATATGGAGAGGAATGAACTGGGTTTGGTAAAGGGAAAAAAGCTACAACTCTAAAAGCTATCAGACAATATCTCGTGGAATAGCACCACCCCAGGACGGCATAACAAGCTGCAGCTATAAGAACAGGTTTATGTGTGGCAGCTAGGATGAGGTTAAGTAGGTTTGGGGAGCTTCCAGTGAACTGACTAATTGGAATAATGTCTCTAGAAGAAATTCTGGATGAAGGGGACTGTTTCTAGCCACGTGGTTCCGGGTTTCCCTATAATTAGGGTTTATGCATGCTGTCCCAGATGGTTAGAACCCAATAACAGAACTGGTTGGGACATAAACATAACCAGTTGCTCTAGGCAAACAGACTGGTCATTTATCAAAATCTCTAAAAGGACTCAAAAATAACTCTTAAAAAATTATAGCAATGTCCTCTGCTGGTGGTATCTTAATAAGTCTTGCTCACCTTAGGATATAATGCCCAATATTTATGATACTATACTGTTTTAACAGCTAGGTAATTTGGGATAGGAAAGATGGCTCAGCAGAGGACCCAAGCTTAGAGCTCAACACATGCCTGTCCTGTAGTTCTAGTCCCAGGGGATCTGGCCCCTATAGGTACTATATTCATGTTAACAAACACACACACACACACACACACACACACACACA
>NC_034609.1:35970668-35993332 GCF_900095145.1 Mus pahari | reverse complement strand
TATATATATATATATATATATATATATATATATATATGTATGTATATCTCTATGTATACCTCTATGTATACCTCTATGAATATCTCTATGTATATAGTATATGTATATAGTATATAATTTTTTGTTGGCATAGGTTTGTTTTAATTTTCTCTGTATTTACTCTTGAAGAACACTTAGGACTTAAGGGATGGGGAGATGGCTCACTAATTAAAACACTTGCCATACAAAAGCAGATACCTGAGTTCCAATGCACATAAATGAAGGAATGGTAGCCCACTTCTTTTATTCCAAGACAAAGACAAGAGAATGACTCGAAGCTTGTGGGCCAACTAGTCTGTTCTACACAGCAGTGAACATGAGACCCTGTCTCAAGCAAGGTGAAAGGTGAGGACAGACACCTGAGGTTGTCCTATGACCTTCACATGTCATAGGACATGGCACACGTATACTCCCCCCATTTCACTGCCCCCCCACCCATATACACAACTAACTAGTACCTTTAGAAATGTGACTTGGGTAAAGAGATATCTTGAACTCTAATCCCAGTAACCTTGTTTAGATTAGAGTAAAATGTTACTCATACTTTAAGCAAGAGATTTTATGGGGTAGTCATGGATTGTGTTGAACTTGGGGGTGGCCCAAGGCTGTACGTCTGGTCCTGCAGCCTGCTGCCCACAAGAGTTGCTCCTATCCTCATAGACTATCTTCTATACGGGATTGGTTCTCGAGAGATCTGTGCCACACCCTCTATAGAATTCTGCCATAGACACCTCAGGAAGTCCTGAACCCTCGGTGGGAACTGCTCCCATGACATCAGTTTTAAATCGGAGCCAGCACTTTCTCCATACTTCTTCATCCCCTGGGATCCAATGAGGAGGTAGGCACTGTCAGCAGAGATATGGGTACCTCTCCTTGTCAGATATGATAGTAAGAATCTGTAGGTCCCAGAACATATAGAAAGAGGAATAGGTGAAGATCATAAATCTTTAGCTACCAGAATGTGACAGCAACCTCCCTCCTTGCTTACAATTGGCCATGTTTCATTTTGTTTTATTTGTTTTAAATACAAGTGCATGATGGGAATAATGAATGGGTGACTATTTTTATCTAACTTCCTGTTCCATCTCTTCTCCCCATCAAGGTCTATCAAAAGCTTGGAAGCTGAAAGTCTTTGTAGAGCTGGATTTAATCAAGGCATCTTGGTTCCTCTTATTACTGTAATTGCAGATCTTTCTAAATTTTTATCATCTTTCACAGTGAAAACTTAGGGAAGAGGGGCACCCACAGGCAGCTACCGTCTTAGCTCAGGAGTTCTGCATGCAGAATTTTATCTCTATTAGCTTATACCTCCAAGAAAATGCTGACAAGTTTGCGTCTTCCTCTTTCTAGCTAATTTCAATGATCTGAAATCCATAATGAGGTTATTTTAGTTTGGTTTGGTTTTTTTTTTTCTTTTCTTTTCATCAGGAATATCACAGTGTTTCTGCAGTATTTCAGGACATCCTTATGATCCCGCATTTAAAAAGCAAACAAAGCAAGGGAAAAGCGTCCACAGGATCCGAGTGGGTTAAAACTGGATCATCAGTTCTCATCAGGAGTAAGAGGAAGTCCCCGAGTGACCACTCCCTCTCCCCCCCCCCCTCCCGGCATCGCTCCCAGTTACAGCCCCACAAGCTGACTTGAAACATAGGCAGTTAACTGACCTTGAACATTTCAATTTCTTACCTGTGGTGAAAAGGTACTACTGGTATGCAAATTAAGCTATCTCATTAACAAGGTACACTGATAAAGTAATGGAAATTCTGATGCTCCCAGGCTTTCCCAAGTAATTTCAGTAGGATAAGTCAGCCACAGGGGGATGGAAAGATTCCCGTCAGGTTTTAAGCTGCGAGGCTCTGCAGTGGGACATGATGGAATGTGCTTGTGAGAACTTTTAAGAAAAATGTTGAGTAGCAACGGGGAAAATTTAAGCTAGAAATGGCCCCATCACTGACTGATCTTAGCAGCCTTTGATGGCAGGGAGGGACAGTTGATGGCATTGATACAAATGCACCTCAGCTGAGGGTCACACCAGCCATTGCCCATCTATCTAGCCTCCTGGAGACAAACCATCAACACAGCTACTTTTTTGTAATGGGGAATGTGATGGCTAACTCCATTAAACTGAAAAGTCTCAATGACTATAAATAAAACACCGTAATGAATTCTTTATTTTGTTTATTAACTAAACCTTTCAGCTGCTAGTCAAGTGTTATTTGTCCTTAATGTGCTTTTAATATGCTAATATATTCAACATCGCAGTAAGCCAATACCTATGAAACTAAAGACCATCTTGTTCTAACACCATCTATTCTGGTTACTGAGGTTAACCTGCCAAAGAGTCTTATCCTTTCATTTCTTTTTCTCTCTCCACATCACAGGCTTCCTTCCACAACCCTCTCTCTCTGTTTCCTCAGCTTTATCCCTTCAGCTAAATCCCTCCTGAGATTTAGCATAATAAAATCTTCCATGTGCTTCAAATAGAAGCATTCCTCTTCTTTTTTCTTTTTTAACATATTTACTTGTTATTTTACACGTGTATGTGTGTGTGTGTGTAGGTGTGCATGTATGTCTGCCTCAGTATATAACTGTACATCACATATGGAGAAGGAGTGGGTCACATAGGTGACCACAGAGGCCAAAAGAATGGTGCCAGACACCTTGAGCTGGTTTTACAGGCTGTTGGGAGCCACCTTATGTGGTCACTAGACCCAAAGCTGTGTCTTCTGCAAGAACAACAATCACTGACCCATCTCTACAGCCCCTAGAAATATTTCTGAAGTGTTCAGACAACTTGGAAACTCATTTTTTTAAGGTCAGCTCTCTGTCCCCCACATCCCTTAATAGGATTTCTAAATATTATAGTACTGCCATGAGAATTCAATTTTTTAAAGCAGATGAAGTACCTATTGATTTCTCCACGTTCAGAAATTGTGATGGTATATGCTGGCTGTAACTTTCTGAGTGGCAAAACCGTTGTTATTGTTATTGACTCCAAGCAAAGAGTTGTCGTCACAATAAAAGCTGAGCTTTAAAGATGTTTACTGACCTCGAAAATCTAAGGGTATGAACATAAATATGTAGAAGGCAGCTTGCTCTCGATCTTCTTTTTGCGCTGGGTAGTGGTTAAAACGAGCCCTCATAACTATCCAAATGCTGAGATTGAGTTACTCTGAGTCCTCAGCTATAGACAGGACATCTATATGAACCCCCACCTGCAATGCTCAGAAAACTCTATGGAAGATGAGGCAAAGCTCATGATAGAGCTTAGGAATGGGGGAAGTGCTGTAAAATGCTGTCTCCTGAGTATGAGATGACTGTCGCACGTATGAGCTCACAGCAGCTGTGATTACCCGCACAAGACCTGCATAAGAACAGCGCAGCTAAAAATTCTAGCATGAGTCAGGGACAGACTACTGATGACCACACCAACCTGAGGAACTATTGCCAGTGGATGGCTGCTGGGGATGGGAGAGTCACTCTTCTTTAGGAGTATGACCATACCCCTTCCATCCACATCCACAAGGGCAGCATTAATTCGACTTAGTGGCTTTAAGGGAAGGGAGGGGTTAGTGACTCCCCCCCAAAAATTGGAGGGGCAGGAGTAGAGTAATGGATATGACCAAGATACATTGTGTACAAGTATGAAATTTCCAAGAAATTTTAAATAAAAGATATTATCTATAATAAAACATCTGGTAAGTAAACATGTTATCATTCCCTATTTATTGCTTACAATCTTTCTAGCCCTTTTTCCAATATGATCCCTGAAGCACTGGAAGGAAAAGATGGGATATAGATTTTTCATTTAGGGCTGAGCATTCTGAAGTGTCTGTTCTCTACACCTTGAGCTGTTGAGGGTCTCTGTGTTAATCGCCATCCACTGCAGCAAGAAGCATCACTGGCGACAGTGGAAAGGTGCACTTGCTAGACTGTGGGTACAGCAATAAGTCATTAGGAGTTGGTTGGATGAAACAGCATTTTCCAGACCCAACATGGTAACTGTACATATGAACTCACGGTGTCTGTGGCAGAGTGCACAGGACCTGCACAAGCCTAAACCAGTCAAGACCCTAACATGGAAGATAAGGGTGGGCATGAAATCCTAGCCTTAGCTAAAAAAAAAAAAAAAAAAAAAAAAAAAAAAAAAAAAAAAAAAAAAAAGCAATGGCAAGTGAAAGTTATTCAGAGAGAGAGAGTCAGTTTTCTTTAAAGATACGTCACCAAGTAGGTCCGCCGTACTACAGCAGATGGCCGCACACCCAAGAGGATACAAGCAGAAATTGCACTTGATAGTTATAAAAACAGATAGAAAATACCAAGTTTGGGAAGCTGGTTAAGAAAGGGGAGAATGGACACAGGACTCGTTGTTGGAGGGCGAAATAGGATGGAGATATTGTCTTAAATTCTCAACGAATGCATAGAGGTATTTAAAACTTTATTGACTGAATGATCGCATAACAAAGGAGCTCTTTGATGAGTTGCCTACCACTTTTAGATTCCCACAGAACCTGTCCCTGGAGCATATGTTCCCATTAAGTATAATGACAGACAAGCAAACTAAAAAGTATCCAGTGTATAGTCTATAATAAGCTCTCAAGTGGAATTTGCATATACAGAATTTGCAACTATGTTATATTTCATTATTAAAATTATCAGATTTCTTCAAATAAAACTTGAAAATATTAGAAAGAATAATAAATTTTCCTAGTACTATACAAATGTCATTTTGAGAGATGAAAACTTACTTTTTATTTAAAACTAAAAATTAGTTTCTATTTTTAAAAGTATTTTAGCCTCTGTATTACACTTTAAAAATCACCTTCTCTTTTCTTTATTTCTCCTTTCTTTTTATGTTATTTTATTTCTACCCTGGAGTAATTATAACTGAACTTGACTCACAGTGATACATTTTATCCTAATGATATGCTGAAATACTATTCAGTGTTGGTTAATCTTAAGTAGTCTGACTGGCTGAGTTGTGTTTAAACCTTCTATGTCCGATGTCCAGTCATCGGCATCTAGTGCTGGCCTGGGAGGAGCATCTTAGATTACAGGGAAACAAAAGGATTCTCTTGGTTACAGCCTTATAATATAGGTGAGAATGCATTAACGTTTCCTCCTCATATTAAAGATGACCCAGAAGTCACTTCCTGGCTTATCCGGGGAGGTAACATGGCAACTGAATGCATTTGGCTCTCGAGCAGATGAGTATATACTACAGAGAGAGGGTGAGTCAACTTCTTTCTTGAGAGATGAGAATGCAGAACACAGACGTTCAAGGACACCATGCACAAGTGACCACCGATGAGTGGTACTGCCAGCCACTATTAGGACATCTAAACTTCTAGAAAATAATTGGCTTAATTAAAATTGTCAGAGGGAGGTTTCCTTCAAAGATAATTACTTCTTTTTTCCAAATGGGATCTCACCTATATTTCCCCCAAGAATCCCCATTTGCCTGGCTCATTTTGAATTTGACATTAAATTACAAAAAATAAATAAATAAATAAATAAAAATTAGAGAATAAAAAGAACTCAGTGACACTTTTTGTCTGATTCCATTAAATGGTATGTGATGTTCAGGGGACACCATTTAAAGTCTTTTCACAGCAAAGTAGTTCTTCCCCAACCCCAGGAAGAAAATAACACTTTGCTAATGACGTATGGATTACTGGGTTACTGGTGGGCTCTTCTTAAGTTTACTGACAGGTCTTACCTACTCTCGTCTCAGACTATTTCAGGAGTGGGCAGATGACCTGGGCCAGGCCAATGGAGCAATGCTAGGGTGTTGAGGGGACTATTAAAGAAGGTATTTCTATGCTGGTGAGAAAGGCCTTAAAAAGACATTGAAATAACTTGGAGGAAGTCTAACCAAGTGAGGCCAACAGAGAAGAGGAGGAAATAAGAGAACACAAGAGCAAGTTCTAATGATGTGCTCAGGCGCCCTTGCTCAGCTTAGTTCACTTTTGTTTTCATGAGCTGTGCGTTGCCCTCTACGTTAAGAGAAGTTACTCAGGACCACTGCTATAGCTGCCTCTTCCTCTACCACCACTTCCTCCTCCTCTTCCTCCTCCACCTTGTCCTCTTCTCCCCTCCTCCTCTTCCTCCTCTTCCCTCCTCCAACTCTACCATCCTTCTCATCTTCCTCTTCTTCCTCTTCCACCTCCTCTTCTACCTCCCTTTCTCTCCTCCCAATCCCCAGTTCATCATTGTCTTTGTTCTCTAGAACAGACTATATCCCCAACCGGCGCACACATTGTTAATCAAGCATGCTGCTGTAATCTTCCAATTAGAAAAGCAAAGAAGATGCCATTTATATTAACACTCTACTACAACCCCATCCATATCACTTACAACTTTGCTCATCCCATCCGATCTTATGCCAGCTAAAATCTCCTCCCAGACACTCATCTGAAAATGTTCTTATTCAAGTAACCAAAGGATACCAGATCCTCTAATGCAATGGCCAGACTTCAATCCTCGTCCCCTTGAGTTTATGGAGACTGCCATCCTTGGGGCCACCCTCTGTGTCTTCATGTATTTCCTTTCCTTAGCCCCTGCAGGAGTGAACTCTGAAATCTCCCCCTGGACTACAGACTGTTGCTTTTCAGGCTCACCATTGTTCTTTCTTCCTTTGAACTTGTATTTATTTATATGTAAGGATGTATTTATTTATTTGTCAGGGTTGGGGCGGGTGGGAGTGCGTGCCATAGGATACATATGTCATATAGAAGGCAGAGGGCAACTTGCAAGATCAGTTCTCTCCTTTCACCATGTGGATCCAAAGGAGTCCAGCTCATGCCATCAGACTTCCTTTTTTTTGTCTCCAGTAGTCTCTCCCACTGAGGCTCTCCAGGTCTCAGCCCTCAGCTTTGTTTATTCTCTTTCTATTTTTGTTCTTTGCTCTTTCAGCCAATTGATATATCTGCCCACACATCACCTGTAAATTTTACTCTTTCTTTGATAATACCTTCAACCTCCCACCTACCTCCTTAGTCTATACATTTGCCTAATGCGGTCACTCCAAGTCTCTCCTTCCAATTTGTTGGAATGAAAATAAATAAATAATAAATGAATAAATAAATAAATGGAGTCATGTTTCCTTCTTTCCTTGCTCTTACATCATATTCCTCACACACTAGAGGATACTGGTAATCCCTTGCTTTCAGAACTGTCACACATGCTTCCTTGGCTCAAGTCTCATTATGCTATCCTGGATTCTTGCAATAACCACCAACCACTTGATGGTTACTGTTCCCTGAGTCTTTGTCCACTGAAACTACTGAGACTCTCTTCTCTACGCAATATATTTAAATACCACTCCTGAACTCAAAAATACTGAAGTGACCCTTGATCTTACACAGAGTGAAACACAAAGTCTGAAGACAGTAGCTCAAGGTTCTACTGGAAAATGTTTTCCCTCATCCCTCCTATCCACCATTTTTTTTTTCTTTCCAACTCCCTAAAGTTTGAATGTGTTCACATGAAGTTCCTATGCTGGAAACATAATCCCAAAATTTATGTTTAGAGATGAAGTCTTATGGAGGTCATTAGGATAAGGTTGAAGCTATGAAAGGGGTCATGACAGCACCCACACAAGAGGAAAATCATACACAAACCAAACACAGACACACACAAACACACAGAGACACACATACAGACCCATGCACATGCGCGCACAAACACACACACACACACACACACACACACACACACACACACACACACCAAATTGGTTTACAAACTCAGTCTTACGATGTGCTTCTCATCCACCATACCATGATAAAGGAAGATTTCCACCAGACGACAAGAAGATGGTAATACCATACTCTCAGATTTCCTAGCCACAAGACTTGCAAGGTCACACATTTTTCTTTATCATTTCCATGGTCTGTAGTATTACGTTACACCAACAGAAAACTGACTGAGACACCAGTCTTTTCCTGTCCACCAACAGGTCTTCTTGCTGTTCTTTGAATAAATTGTTTCTCATGAGCTCTATCTTCAAGACCACTCAAAGCTCACCCATTCCCAGAGGCTTGAATCTCCTTACATCCTCTTTTAAATGACTCTTTATCCCCATGCATCTTGTAGGCAGGACAAATCTTGGGTCAAAGTTTTTGTGGGGGGGAACTTCTCTCTACTAGAAGTTCCATCTGGCTATGGAAAGTGGTCACTTCAGTCTTCATATTCCCAGTTGCTAGGAGTCTCAAGTAGGGTCACCCCAATAGATTCTCAAAGCCTCCCTGTTCCAGGTCTCCAGCTAGTCCCAGAGATAACCCCATCCATTTCCATTCTCACTCCCTGCTCTCTCCAGCACCCCTTCCGCACACAGGACCCCCATCCTGAAGATGGAGCAGAGATTGAGGGGCTAGCCAACCAATGACTGGCTCAACTTGAAACCCATCCCATGTGAGAAAGCCAACCCCTGACACTATTAATGATCCTCTGCTATGACTGCAGACAGACTTGTAAAACTATCTTCTGAGAAACTCCACCCAGCACCATATGAAAAAAAAAAAAAATGCAGAGACCCACAGACAAACATCAGCAGAACTCAGGTAGTCTTGTGGGGGATAGGATTGAGCAGGGGGGGGGGGTCAAGGACACCACAAGAAAACCTACAAAAGTCTTCTAACTAACTGAGCCTGTGGAGGCTCAGAGACTGAACCACCAACCAAAGAGCACGCAGGGGCTGGACCTAGCCCTTCTAAATTCTTAGCAGATGTGCAGCTAGGTCTTCATGTAGGTCCCCTAACAATTGGAGTGGGGGCTATCTCTGACTCTGTTGCCTGCCTTTGGGTCCCTTTTCCCTAGCTGGACTGCCTGGACTAAATCAGGATCATATAGTCTATCACCAACCCAGACTAGGAGTACCACCACCATGTGTTGTTGACCAAAATGTTGTATAGCTTATGACTGCATTTCTAAATAATGAAATAAAATAGAATTGCAGCCCTATGGGCCTGAGTTTTTGAACTCATATAAGCTGGGCCTAAGTTCAACTGAAGCCCAGAATGCTTTTCAGTGGTGCACTCAAATGGAAAAATCTCAACAATTGGCTGAGATCTCAATTTCGCAGCCAACCAATCAGCTCACAGCTACCCAGTTGAGTTACTCCAAACTACATCTCACAGATGTAGCCACGGTTTTGTTTTTTTGAATTCTGGATACAATGGAAATGAGATGCTTTCTCCCTTCATCTCCCCAGCAGGGCCCTGAATTAATAATACGTCACTAAGTTCTCCTAGGCCCGAGTCCTTTGTTGTCTATCAATTTAGCCTCACAGTGAATTGGCAGACTGACTTTCAGCCCTTCTTTTTGTCTTGCCAGATCAAACATTTCTGAAATCTTTAATAATTCAGAGGATTGAAAAGTAAATATTTATACCCTTTCTCTGTTCAGGCATTTTGATTTATATATTTGATTTTTTTTCCCATTTTAGGACAGCCAAATTTCCTCCAGAGGCCTAATAAAGCTATAGAAAACCCTTATACTGTGCCTTAATCTGTTTTTATTTTTACCACATTGAGTTTTGGCTTACTTCGATTAGCAGTTTGGGGGAAAATGGTTTTGAGTACATGGTGTCTAGAAAGTCAGATGATGAACAGGGCCTGCCCATGCTTTACTTTCTAAGCCCATTATAATACTTGTCTAAAAGTTCCCATTTAGATCCATTATATTGAGGCAGGTCATTTCAGTAAATAACATCATGGACCAGAGATAGTACACTCGCTCAGAGGTTTAAATAACATTTTTTTTTCTTTTCCAGCCAGCCTGAAATGATAAGCTGTCATAAGCCAAATGCCCTTACACCACCTTCTGGATTATGAAACTAAAGTCCCTATCCTACAATGAACAGACATCGTCTCTACACAACAGTTGGAAAAGCAGCATGGGTGTGGGGTGGTAGACATTGGGGTGCAGAAGGTGAAAATCCAGTCACAGGTGCTTGATTAAATGAGTCAATATTCTTCCAATGCTAGTGAAGCACTGTGTTTTAAGATATATTTATATGGGTTTATGGATTTGGTAAATCTACTCTTAGATATACATTTTGAAATTCCAGAATCTTTTCCATTGTATCATCTTGCTATGGTCATCGCTATTGCACAGATATCAGGACCAATGGCTAGTGGTGTATCCAGCCAAAGCAGCATCAATGCCTACCCTTCAGACTGGATTCAGTTATGCAGGGTACCTTTCTTCCTGACACTAGCTCTTTACATCCCTTGCCTTGGCCTCTAGAGCCTTCACTTTCTAAAAGTGTCTAACTATAAGTTCTTTCACTATCTCTTGAGACTCAAATTGTCACATAGCCTCTCTTGCCTTTTTTATACTCTGGGTCTGTCTTTCTCAAGGACCTAAGAGACACCTTTTGAAAATCAAGCAATGAAGAAAAGGTCCCTGTCTTCCAGGCTCTGTGGGAGATTCGGAGCCCAACTTCCTCAGGCTCCGATTAGCAAACAGATGGTCTAATCACATTGGCCTGCATCCACCAACCCCCACCAATGTACTCTGGTACATTTCCACTAGGTCAGTCTAGTGCCTCCAAGGGCTTGTTGTAAAGGAACTGAGTTCAGTCTCTCTCTCCTCTATTGAAATATCCTTGACCTCTGCTGCAATGCTGTTCAATAAAGTCCTCTTTGGCTGTCTACCTCAATCCAGCTATTCTTTTTTTTTTTTTTTTTCTTTGATAGAAGATCATTTTTCTGTCTTGGCTTCTTTTATGTAATATTTTGGTTGTTGCTGTTGTTTTCCTTCTATCCAATGGGTTATAACCTCCAGCACCTTAACCATTCTACAATTAGAGTCTAAGAGAAGAAAAGTGGAGCTGTGGATGAGAGCCTGTCTCAGAGCTAGATTGCCATTCTCTATTGTAGTGGCCAAGGCTCAAAATTTACCACCATATCCCTGTGCTATCAGTTAGCAAAAAGGAATCTGTAGAGTAGCATAAAAGTGTCACGCAGATCCCTCAGCACAAAGTAATGTTGTGCCTTGCCAAGAGAACAAAGGTGTAAGTAAGCTACTATACAGGCAGTTACACAGCAACAAATATCCAGTGCTGGGAATCAACTCCACCATTTTCAGCAGACACAGAAGGCACAAGGTATAGGCATCCACTGACAAGCCTCAATCACCTCTGACAAAACCAGAAAATTATGGCGCATAACCACACCGAGGCACCATGGATGAATTTCATCAATCAACTTCCACTTTGGAAGGAGGAGAAGAGATGTTAGAAAGCTGATATGTCTGAGATTTCACTTGGAAAGGACTCACATATTCCAAAGAGGCTATTAGCCAGTAGAGGCTAGTGATTTAGAGACAATGTGATGTGGGACCACATACAGTAAGGTGTATGGACAGAATTAGAAATAGAATCCTACTTTAAAACTATATAGTTATCAATACTTTAACAATAATGAGTAATATGTGAGATGTTCTTGTTCCCTTTCAACCACTGACCAGACTGAGGAGTTTGGATCAAGCTGGAAGTGACCATGCCAATATGGGTTTCAGATCTGAATGACCTACGAACTCTAATAGTACTATGACATACTAAAGGCTATCAATAATGCATCTTATAATTAGCAGTGGATACCTAGATTGTGGAGAACACTTCAATTTTCATATATAGCCCAACAAAATCAGTGCTGCTCTACAATTACACAAACACCTTCCCATTTATGTGACATGGATGCAGTCATAGTCACACTTTAGATGATGAAGTTTGAGGGGCGTCATACTGACCTTTGTTTCTTACACAGATCCATCTATGTATCTAAATCTACCTATGTAGAAAGACCTTAATAAGCACAGGGTTCTATAATAGTATGCAGAGTGGCATCTAAATATGATTTGGAATTTGAAGCCAACAGGTAAAATATTGCCCTGTGCACACATTCAATTCTAGAAATGCTTCCAAATGCAGACCTTTCTGCTACACAAAGAATTGCTTCCTCTAACATCTCTGATTTCATCCACCTCCATCTGGCTCCTGGTCTATGAAAAAAATAGAGGGACACACAAGGTTAGGATTTAATGAAAAATAGAGTAGGAAAAAATAGCTATTATAAGGTTTATGACAAAATTATTCTACTACCATGAATTTTGCCTGGGATCCACATGCATTTGAATGTTTTGAATTATCCCTGATAATTTAATTATTTTAACTGATTTATTTACCTTATTAAATAAAACATATCAAATTTCAGCATATTTGATCTTTAGGTATTTTCTTGTGGTAAAAATGATAAAGAACATGAATAAAATAAATGAAACCAATGCTTTTCCAGAAGAGATGCTTTCCCTTCATCTATTAATCTGATTATTTAAATTTTTTACTTAAATGGACGGTGATCTGTATATTTGCCACATGAATGTAAATGTTAATCAAGGCTGGGTGCTGGATCCGCTGGAGCTAAAGTTCCAGGCAGTTGTGATCTGCCTCATGTGGATGCTGGGAACCTAAATGAGTTCTCTAGATGAACAACAGCAAATGACCTTAACCACTGAACCATCTCTCTCACTCCTACTAAATACTTCCTGACACTGAATACCACTGGTTTAGTACACTGTACTAGAGAAGGAAGGCAGCTATTTCCCGAGTTCCATTAGGCTCCAAAGCTTAATTCATGTTTGGAGGGAGCACACACGGTCAAGTATATCAGGAAGCAAACAACATGGATTACCAAGCATAAGATGGGATGAGGACCTCAGTTTATCTCCGTCTTATTTCTATTCCTGATATACAATGGCAAGTTCTAAACTGTCCTTTGTGATGAAAGAAAGGCTCACAAAGCAACCTCATTTCAACTCAAACCAATGAGGCCTTTCACACAATAGTCCGGCGACCTATCATCGCTCATGGTTCCCAGTGTATATTGATCCACTGAGTCATAATAAAATAGCACTTCCAGCCAGGAGTGAGAGTTAATGCAAACATTTTCTGGATCAGAAAGATGGACCAAGAAAGAAAAAAAAAAAAAAAAAGAGTTGTGTTTCTGCGTAGCCAATTTCAAATTGCTTCTGGCAATACTATGAATCTCATCCACACCTCTGTGTTTTCCTACAAAACTCTGCCACCACACAGGGACATGAAGCAACTGAAAGAGAAAGAAAAAGTCAATGTGAAAGCAGGGGCAGTTCCATGCATGCACCCGATGAGAGCTACAGTAATTGCGAAAAGCACAGACTTTTGATAAACAAAATGGACAATTACCAGCACGGATGGTTACGGTGCAGCGCAGCTGTTATTGCTTTTATTACATACATCTTCCGAAAGTGTGTAACCCATAGTTACAAAAGGATGATTTTAAAACACCGGAGGTCAGGTTGCTGTTTGGAATGCACCTTTAGAGCTGAGAACTTTGCCTTTTTTAGTGTAAGACATTTGCAATTTGTAGCTGTAGGAAATAGGAAGGTAGTATTTCCTGAGCAAACTAAGCTCAACTGTCAACCATAAATGTCAAGAACTTTATATTTTCTTTTAATGGCACCAATTTTTCCTTCAACAGATGCATAACTGAGCACAAGAATATTGTGTTGTATAATTGCCCTGGTGAAAATTTTAAATCTACTGTGTTTGCAGAATCACACACAAGTCTGAGTACAATCTTTCCAGTGCTTTATGCTCCTTTATATAAAAATGGGAAGGACTATCTAACAGTGGGGGCCGTTCCACTTTAGGGGAGTCTCAACAGGACGTTCAGCATTTGCTTTCTTCTGAAGAGCAGATGCTTTCAAAGCAAAAGGGGTGTCTGAGGGAAAAATACTCTTCAGGACAGAAGTCACCAACAAGCTTGGAACCCTTGGGGTGACCTCCTTCTGTGTCTGCTATCTGAACTGCAGCTTTGGCTGTTTCTGTCTCTCTGCTCCCCTACCCTGTTTTCCAGCATCATTTATAAGCCGCGTTTCTGAGGACCCTTGCTGCAATGGTACTTTGTAGATGGGGAAGCCTGAATTTTGTCTCCTGTAGCTCCGATTTCCCTTTAATAACTACATAGAGCAAAATCTCCTCTGCATCTATTCATAGATGTCCTATAGATATCTTAAACTCAGAACTCCAAAAATGGACATTTCGTCGCTTGTCCAAACCAGATGGCCAAATAACTCTAGTCTTCCATTCATTTGAACTATAAAAAAAAAAAAATCTTCAAATGGTTTCTAATTATTCCTTCTCAAAAATACCATGAGGTTGCCAAATAGGGTCACCGTGACTTCCAAAGTGATTTTCATTGTATCTCTTTCATTCTCTTACTCCTGCCCTGGTTGGAGCCCTTGTTATCTCAAAGATGCCATTAAAAAGATAAAAGAAAAACATGTCCTCGGTTTATTGGTCTATCACTAGGGGCATATGTGTCAGTGAGGTATCATCTCCAAATGAAAGGGGGTTCTAGTGACCTGAGAAAAGTGGGTTCACGATTACTAGAGGCATTAAGATTGTGGGTAAGCCCAAAGAGGTCATAACCTACACTGAAAAATCTGGAAAGACTTCCAGAGAGACAGCTGTATCTGTGCTGAGATGCTCAAAGACATTAACAAAGGTAAGAGAAAATAGCAGCTTTCCCAAAGGAAAGGGCGACGCAAGGCTTGGAAATGAGAGAGACCACAGCATATTCAGGGACTTGAAACTGCACCAAACAGTTGGACTGTAAAGTCATAGGACTTGGCTAGAGACGGAAAACGAGGCTACACTAGTAAGCGAAGGCTGATCTTAAGGGCCATAAAGGATGCAGTGAACACTGGCAGAGTGAGAACTAGGGCTTAGGGGAGGCTAAGAAATGGATAAACTGCCAGTTGGCAGTGTAGAAAGATCTCCTTGGCCAAATTATAGAAAAAGAAAAGGCACTTTTAGGGTTGTGGTATTAATCAGAGCTGAGTAGTCTGAAGCTCAAATGAGAGCCATATTTTCTAGCAAACACCAGGAAAGGGGGAAAAATTAACCAAGAGATGACTTAGTGGTGAAGGATGAATGGGATCTTGTGATCTGTGGATAGTTCATAAGTACAAGATGTTAGAGCGTCATTAAAGCTATTAGGAAGGGAGAAGGAAAGTCCATGTTGAGAATTTGGAGAAAACATTCTGGGTAGTGGTGCTAAGAGTGGTGTGCTGTGTGTGTCTGGTACACTAGGCTAACTGTCCAGCAAACTCTGGGGACCCACCTGTGACACTTCCCCAAGACAAACACAAGACACCATGCCTGGCTTTTTTTCATATGGGTTTGGAGAATTGGATCCAATTCTCATGCCAGTGCAGGCTACACTTTACCAACCAGTATCTTTCCAGCCCTAATAGAAGAAACCTTTGAAAAAGACGAAACTGAAACAACTGGAAATCTGAAGAAATAGGAAGGGTCTGTGAAACTGATCAGTGGTTCACTTTGGAACCGGAGGCGGCTCTCCTTGGTGAGCAGAATGAAACAGCCCAGGGCCTGATGGCACACATTTGTCAACCCAGCTACATGGAAGACTGAAGCAATAGAGCCACAAATTCAAGGACTCTCTGGGCTACACAGAAGACTCGAAATAAACCTGGAGAACCTAGTGAGGTCCCGTCTTAAAAGAAGAAGTCAAAAGACAGCTAGAAACAGAGATCAATAGTAGAGTCCTTGCCTGGTATATGGAAGGTCTTGCATTCAATCTCCAGTTTGAACAACAAAGAAAGAGAACAAGGTCTATGGCAAGGTCTATGGGATTTGGTATGGATACGTTTCAGAGAGGAAAGCCGGAAAGCGCTCCTTGCACTTTCTGCAAGTCTTTGATATGTGCGTCTCAAATAGCCAATCTATTTTCACCAACCCTTTGAGTAAAAGCAGTTCCAATGTTAGCAGCAAAAGCTACTTTCTATATGACACAATGTGTAACCCAAGTTCAATCTGGTTTTGTAGCCACACAACAGCACAGGTATTTATAAAACTTATTGTCCATAATTGTATTAGAAATGCACGTACATCTCCCTATTTCTCTCCCTCAACCAGGATTTTCCTGACCCTGCTTCTCAACTGACCTCAAGTATCATCTCTCTTCAAATCTCACTTGTTAACTCTGAAAACTCTATCATGGGAAAGGATGGACTTTCCTGACGCTCATTATGTTAATTACAAAGAACCAGATATCATGTTAGAGTACCATCTTCATACATGAAAATAACTTTACTCAAACTTTTGTGACCTGGTTAAACATAAAAGTTGGGCTCGTCATTAGCTGGTCCACCATTGTTCTCATCTGTCCAAACTCAGAGAGACTGAAATAAATTCTATCGATTCTGAGATGAAATCAGAAGGTCAGAGGACAACGGGAGCATTTCCTTTCTGGTAACAAAGTGAAAGGACAGGGCTTTGTAATGAGCGGAGCCGACATTTCAAAGGATCTTAAAACCACTCTGTCATTTCTTCTCTAAGAAATATTTGGTGATTAATTCCCATCCATCTTTTACTTTTGGAGCATCTGAAGCGTGCTTTGAATCCCAATGAAAACATCCCCAGTATTGATATCATGAGATGTCTTAGAATAATTAAACCTATTAAAACTTAATGTGTTCTGTCCATAGATTACAAAGTGGTCAATGTTTGTATTTTTTGAGTGATGTGGAAATGACTTTTTAAAATGTGATGGAGACAGATCTGCGGTGTATATGGAATAGCATGGCAGATCTAGTGCTGTGGGCATTTCTAATTCTTCAAAAAGATTATGGAAGCTTAGTGACCTGTAGACGACAGAAGCTATCAGAAGGTTAGGAAAGGTCACCTTTTTAAATTTCCCAAATGCCATCCCTCACATCAGAGAATATAGAATTTCTTTCCCTAGTCACGTAAGCTAATTATGGTTTTCAAACTTGAAAATCACTATACTGACCTTAGGCAAATAGAACTACTGGATACCAGGGGTTATCATTCTAATTCTAGTCTATATCAGCAGAATCTTCAAGGTAAAGCCTAAAACACTGAACTAATAGATGCTTAGTATAAGAGAGTTCCCACATAGCCCAAAAAAAATGCTGTAAAGGACTCTCAGTCTACTGGACATATATAGAAACTACCCATAGATTCCATAACACGCTATGTATTCAGTGTCTCAACTCCCAGGATCTAGGCTGGGGATATAGCTCAGTTGGTAGAATGCTTGCCTAGCATGCACAGGACCTGGGCTCTAGCCACAGTACTTCATAAACTGGGCATGATGGTAGATGGTTGTAATTTCAGCATCTGAGAAGGAGAGGCCAGAAAAGGTCAGCAACTCAAGGTCATCTTCATCTTGGGTTACATACTGATTTAGAGACCAGCATTAGACACATGAGATCTTGTTTTGAGACAGACAGACAAACAGACAGACAGACAGAGACAGAGAGATTGTACAATGGCTGGTGAAGCCAGGCAAGCCTAAACACAGTCTTATTCAAAAGCTATTCCTTATGCATATGCATGTGACGTGGATTCTGCCTCCAGGGTCTTTACCTCTTAACGAACGAGAAACATGGCGCTGGGGAGATGACTCAGGAGTTAAGAGCACACACTGTACCTGTAGAGGATCTGGATTTGGTAGCTAGAACCCACATTGGGTATCTCACAACTGCCTGTAACCCCAACTCTAGAGGGATCAGACGCTTCTGAACTATGGGCAATGCACTCACCTACACCTACATACACACACACACACACACACACACACTCACACACACACAAAAAAACTTAAAAATAAAATGTGTCTTGATGTCGTAGTTAGGCTCACTATGTTCAAATGGAAGTTGGGGAGAAAAGGATTTATTTGACTTACACTGCCATCTCAGTGTTCATCATTGAAGGAAGTCAGGATAGAACTCAGTCATGGCGGGAATCTGGAGACAAGAGCTGATGCAGAGACCATTGCTTTCTTAGCCCATTTTCTATTCTTTTAAAATTTTTCAGCCTGTATTCTTATAGAAGCCAGGAATACTTGCCCAAGGGTATCACCAAACCCATAATGGTATGGGTCTTCCCTTGTCAATCATTATTAAGAAATACCCTACAGACTTGCCTAAAGAATGATCTTATAAAAAGCATCGTCTTCATTGCTAGTCCCTCCTGTCAAATGACTTTAGTTTGCATCAAGTTGACATCAAACTACCCAGTACACTTTAAAAAGAAACGAAACAAACAAACAAACAAAACCCAGCAACAATGAGACCTATCTGGAGATGATGTATGTCATCTGAGGGACTGAAATAAAGCAAGAACTTGAAAAATTAGGATTAAAACACCCTCTGGTCTGAGAATTGGGGGAAGGAGAATTCTTGAATTTGGTTCTAGGGTCAGACTTAGAAAGGACAAAATGCAAAGCTAGTGTGTGTGGTGCAGAGGAGTGACAGGAGGCAGACCAACACTGGGCACATTTTTCACCATGGCAGTAATTGGACTGAAGGGACTGAGGAGCATAGAGAGGGCAGTGCTCATTAAAGCAGGAAAGGAAAGACTGTAGAATGTTCTTTGTTCAAAGATCAAGACTTCTACCTCTCAAACTTCCAGTGTCCAACAATCATGTGTGTTGCCAATTATGAAGAGGGAGAGGGAGGGGGGAGAGAGAGAGACAGAGACAGAGACAGAGACAGAGAGACAGAGACACAGAGAGAGACAGAGAGACAGAGAGAGAGAGAGCATCATAATTTTAGAAGTTCAGAAAGAGCAGTAATTTCTGGTCACTAATAAGATCTGTGATTGTGACATACTGTTTTAAAGGAAGATAGTATCCCCAATATTTTAGCGCAGCCATTCCAGGCTTGAAGGTAGATAATTTGATATATCTAGGTGGTTCCCAATGTAAATTAGTCTAACTTTTGACTCTGAATAATAAAAATTTAAAAATTCTTAATTCATAGATAGATAGATAGATAGATAGATAGATAGATAGACAGACAGACAGTACACTATACATACCACTTAAAAGAATACATTCTGAGGGCTGGGGAGATGTCTCAGTTGGTAAAATCCTTGACTTTCAAGCACAAAATCAGAGTTCAATTCCCAGAACCTATGTGAAAAAACATCCAAGTGCAGTAGTATACATGTTCCCTGTGATACCTGTGTGGGGGTGGAAACCTGGAATGCACTGGCAAGTAAGGCCACCCTATTTGATGAGTTCTGGGAAAGCGAGAATGCCTATCTCTTAGAAACAAGATAATTTTTAGAAGACTCTCATTCATCCCCCATAGTCCCTCCATTGGTCCATGTAACATGGCCCCTGCCTCTTTTCCTCCTTCATGTTACACTGGTCACTTTGTATCCACTTCTCAGTACTTATTGTTATAACCTCTCAGTCTCTTTTCTAGTTTTTCTAAGCTTTACACACTATAATGGTTTGAATAAGAATGGTCCCCATAGCCTCAGATAATGGAATGCTTAGTCATCAGAAATTGGTTCTCTTTGAGAGGATTAGAAGGATTTGGAGGTGTGGCCTTGATAAAGGAGGTGTGTCACTGGAGGTGGGCTTTGAGCCAGGCCTTATACTTCTGCCTCTTCCTGCTGCCTGCCAATCAGGATGTAACTCTCAACTACTTCTCCAGCACCATGTTTTCCACGCCAGCTGGCATGCATCCCATCATGAAGATAATGAACTAAACCTCTGAAACTGTAAGCCAGACCCTGTTGGATGCTTAATTTTATAAGAGTTGCTGTGGTTGTGGTGTTTCTTCACAGTGAAGAACAGCAACATAGAAACCCACATTTATACCCATATTCACATGTACAAATATAAATGGATATATTTATACTGCATATACACACACATATACATTACAATATAGGATATGCATATAGATGAACATGTGCTATCTGATGTTCTTCTAATGTTAAATATATTGAATTTAAATAGATTTCTCTTAAGGAATAATAATCTCATTGGCCCCTTGATGGAGTATGTTATAGTAAATCTTCAAACAATCAAGATAAGATCAAATGTTCAATGGTCATAGTGCAATAATATATCTCAGTGGTGAGTGCAGTCTTCCATTGTGTACACCTGGTTTGGTCACACCCCCCCCAAATAAATCAATACATACATTAAAGCTGCTGTGAAATCTTTACAAGTAGAAAGTGGAAGGGGTTCTGCGAAAGAAGACTGGAAGAGTTTGTATATAGAATGGGGTGAGAATGGGAGTATAACTGGGGATAGAAAAAATTTCTCATAGTATAAAGGAGTTAGCTGGGGGGAACTCTAGGTCCAAGGAGAATGCTCAAGAAAGAACAAGGAATGGATGATATCTGCTCACTGTTTTACTTTTGATAACCCGGAACTATCAGAAACCAGGCTCTATTTTGACATCATTTTTCCTTTCTTTTTTTTTTTTATTGGATATTTCCTTTTTTTACATTTCAAATGTTATCCCCTTTCGCAGTTTCCCTCCCTCCCAGAAACATCCTATCACATCCTCCCTCCCCCTGTTTCTATGAGGGTGTTCCTCCACCCACTCACCCACTCCCACCTCCCTGCCCTCGATTTTCCTATTCTGGGGCATCTATTGATCCTTCATAGGACCAAGGACCTCTACTTCCATTGATGCATGACAAGGCCATCCTCTGCTACATATGCAGCTGGAGCCATGTATACTCCTTTGTTGATGGCTTAGTCCCTGGGAGCTTTGGGGGGGGGTCTAGTTGGTTGATATTGTTGTTCTTCCTATGGGGTTGCAAACCCCTTCAACTCCTTCAGTCCCTTCTCTAACTCTTCTATTAAGGACCCTGTGCTCAGTTTAATGGTTGGCCGCTAACATCTGCCTCTGTATTTGTAAGGCTCTGGCAGGGCCTCATTTTTCTTCTTCTAATGAGTACAGGAGAAAATGTACAAGTAAAGGCCTGTAATTCTGTAGAATTGAAATAAACAAATATTCTGATTCTCCCTCTAAAAACAAAAGGCAAGGGAGTGGGTATCTGAAGAACAGGAGCCAAAGTTTCCTCTGGCCTACACATGGACAAGAACACACATGCATTTGCACAAACACACATACACACACTCAAATTTTTAGCATTTCTGTATGTTTTCAGCAAAGAACAATGCAGAATGGGGAAATACTCTCCCTTAATATAAAAATTAAAATAGACCAACATGTAACCTCAAAATTGAGATTTAAACATTTGACTTCCTAGTACACATATTCAGCATACCTGCTCTGTGTGTGATCCAGAAACACCTTGTATATGCCACACTAAAGAGCTTGAATGTGTCTCATGACTGTGCAAAATCAAATGTACTAGGGTTTATATTTCCATAAGCAAAACACATAGTGACATATGAGAAACAGATCACACTTGGTTCTTATTTTTATATCAGTCTGATTTTTGAAGGAAATCCTAATAGCTTTTCCACAACATCATTTCACTTTGGCTCATGAGTGGGAAGTCTGGAGCAGTAGCATGCTGGGAAATGTTTAATAACCTGTTCTCTGGGTAGGAAGGTTGTGCTTGATAATATGTGTCAATTCCTGTGGTGTCAGCACTCCCTCCACACCAGACTCTACTTGGGGGAAGCTGAGATGGGAAGAGTTGCTCACAGTAGGCCCTCTCACATCAGCAGGTTACTGGCCATATCTCTGAGATAAGCTACTTAAGCCAAGCAGCTAGAATCATATTACAGTTATGAGATTCTCTGTCACAGCCTCGAGTGTGAAAAATGCATTTTTCCCCCCCTAACTCAATCTAATTTTCTATCTTGTGCTCTTATACTGTCTCATGTAGAAAATCAATCTAATCATTTCGGAGGAACTCGGTCCAGTTCATGGATGACTCAATCAATTAAGAATTATACTTCTGTCACCTTCAGCTTCAAAAATGCCTGCAGGGATTTATCTTCCTTCCCATCGACCCTGGTGACTTCTGGGAACACTGGACAAGGGACTGCTTGGTCAGCTGCCTGGGTGGTAAATGATCACAATAATCATGTGTCTTCTATTCCTCTCTGTGTTTACTAGTAGAGCATGGGCAAACATATATATTTGACCATGACATTCTGCTGCCTTGCATGCATCCAAAGTATAAGATCTTGTGACCTCAGCTTACAGCATCTATATTCCTCCCTACTGTATCCCTAGCACTTTTAGTTCTCCCTAGTACACCTCCTGTTCCTCCAGCTCCTATCTGCTACCCTAGGCAGCTCCTACACATCCCCATTTTGTAACTAAGGTTGATGTGTGTCCCTTTCTACGTGACAATCTACATAATTCAGTAGCAGATGAGTTGCTGTTGTTGTTGTTGTTGTTGTTTCTTGAGACTGGCAGACTCCTTGTCCAGCATCATTCTCTAAATATACTGTTCACTTCTAAGCATCTAAAGATGAAGGAAGGGCTCCATGAAACACAGTTTGAGACAAGAAAAAAAAAAGACAAATTGGTTTTCATTCTTGCTTGCTCATGACCTGCCTTCTCTCTTCCATTCCAAATTCTCATTCTAAGTAGGGCAATATTTTTATGAATATTAACTTTTTTTTAAAGATTTATTTATTTATTTATTATATGTAAGTACACTGTAGCTGTCCTCAGACACTCCAGAAGAGGGAGTCAGATCTTGTTACGGATGGTTGTGAGCCACCATGTGGTTGCTGGGATTTGAACTCCAGACCTTCGGAAGAGCAGTCGGGTGCTCTTACCCACTGAGC